>NC_047027.1:11972682-12272682 GCF_902652985.1 Pecten maximus | reverse complement strand
TTGAAATAGGTGTTGTTCAGGAAAACCATGATTGCGATGGCCACCATTGCTAGATTTCAAAGTCTTTACGAGGCCGAAAAAATAACAACACTATGTTGTCTCGCCTTCCTTGACATCCTCAACCATTTCCAGCTCAATGACACCAATGGAACTGGAGAGGAAGTTTAAAATGTGTTTTTCAAGATGGCTGCCATGGCGGCCATCTTGGATTTCAGACCAACCCGAAAAATAACAACACTTGGTCAGGATCATATCAGGATCATTTCAGGCAAGTTTCAGCTCAATAGCACTAGTGGAACTTGAGAAGAAGTTTAAGATGTTTTTTTCAAGATGGCTGCCATGGCGGCCATCTTGGATTTCAGACCAACCCGAAAAATAACAACACTTGGTCGGGATCATATCGGGATCATTTCAGACAAGTTTCAGCTCAATAACACTGGTGGAACATGAGAAGAAGTTTAAAATTCGTTTCAAAATGGCGGCTATGGCGGCCATCTTGGATTTCGGACCGACCCGAAAAATAACAACACTTGGTCAGGATCATATCAGGATCATTGCAGGCAAGTGTCAGCTCAATAGCACTAGTGGAACTTGAGAATAAGTTTAAGATGTTTTTTTTCAAGATGGCTGCCATGGCATGCAGCCATCTTGGATTTCTGACCGACCCAATAAATAACAACACTTGGTAAGGACCATCTCAGGATCATTTATCGTAAGTTAGGACTGAGTCCCACTGGTGGAATTTGAGAAGAAGTTTGAAATAGGTGTTGTTCAGGAAAACCATGATTGCGATGGCCACCATTGCTGCCATTTCAAAGTCTTTACGAGGCCGAAAAAATAACAACACTATCTTGTCTCGCCTTCCTTGACATCCTCAACCATTTCCAGCTCAATGACACCAATGGAACTGGAGAGGAAGTTTAAAATGTGTTTTTCAAGATGGCTGCCATGGCGGCCATCTTGGATTTCAGACCAACCCGAAAAATAACAACACTTGGTCGGGATCATATCGGGATCATTTCAGACAAGTTTCAGCTCAATAACACTGGTGGAACATGAGAAGAAGTTTAAAATGTGTTTCAAAATGGCGGCTATGGCGGCCATCTTGGATTTCGGACCGACCCGAAAAATAACAACACTTGGTCAGGATCATATCAGGATCATTTCAGGCAAGTGTCAGCTCAATAGCACTAGTGGAATTTGAGAAGAAGTTTAATATGTGTTTTTCAAGATGGCGACTATGGCGGCCATTTTGGATTTCGGACCGACCCGAAAAATAACAACACTTCGTCAGGACCATCTCAGGATCATTTCTGGTAAGTTTCAGCTCAATAGCACTGATGGTGCATGAGAAGAAGATTGAAATATGAAAAGTTTACGCACGGCGGACGGCGCACGACGACGGACGAAGCATAAGAGTTAATTGACTGGTCGGAAAGACAGGACGAGTCTATGACTGATAAGAAACCTGGTTACTAACTGAAATTGACAACGGGTTTCATAAAAGTCATCTAAAAATGATAAGCTGATGCTTACATTCTGGACATCGCTTCGTTCAGAAAAGCTAAACATCTTTCCAGCACTATTGGGTACTAATCGTAATATATTTAGCTTAAGATGATCTTCTCAGGATCAGGTAATGCTATTTTTCCAATTTGAATTTATAAATCTACAATATATGAAAGAGTGATTACCAATTAGCGATTATTTGATATCCAAAAGAGCTAATATGCTATTTCGGTGAACTTAATTTGGTTTATACAACTAATAACAAAAAGATACACTTTTACAAGTACAAATATTTATTTGAAAAACGGTAACATTAGGGCAACAAACATTGCTTCAGCTTCGTGAACGTTTCCTTGCATATTTGTTTGCTTCCTTTGTAGCACTTTTTTCCTTTATTTCGTGTTCATTCTGACCCTTCGTATGAGACATAAGCTGAATTAAAATGACTGCTATTGTAAGACACTATTGACAATTTAAAATACTAATTAACTTTTATAAAACATTTTTTTTAATAAATGTTCACGGATAATGATAACGATGTAAAATATATAGCATAAACCTCTTTTCAAGGCCCTTGTCAATAAACACCACAATGTATTAGAAATAATAAATTTGAATACGATGATAAATACAGTATGTACAAAATAGTGAAGAATATAGTTTGTGTGCTAAGTTGTTCGTTCTTATATGATTCAATTTATTAAATAAAACAAGAGGCCGAGAGGACTTATCGCTTACCTAGATATTGCAATAATTATGGCAAAACACTCATGTCTACAGAGGAAGAAGGATTTCAAATAATCTGCCAAATATCCCCTAATGGGACGCCGTTATTCAGCCAGACCAACATCATATACACCATTGTTTCCTTCTTTTCCAAGGATACTTTATACCAAATAGAGATAAAAGCCTTTCATTCTTATAGAAGAATTAAAAATAATTTGCAAAATTAACTGTATTGTCCCCTTCACTTAGGCCCCTTGGCGTTTGACTCTACAGATTTGTTCCACTTCACCCAAGGATACCAAATCTAGTTTGTTCATCGACAAATAGTGATTCAAAAGATTAACTTCTAATTGTCTATATTATTTTTGGCCTCGCACCTCTAGCACAAGAGGACCAGTCAAAATCTATGCAAAATCTTATCCCTTACACCAAAGCATGCTTCTGACCACATTTGGTCAAAATCCGTTTAGTACATAATGACTAGTTGCGATTTAAAGACAAAATGACGGACGGTCGCCGCACCATTGAGTAAGCTCACTAGTCCTGCGGACCAGATAAGCTAAATAATAAAGGTCGTTTTATGCTTACCCTGAACTGTGCCGCGTCAAGCGATAGTCTCAGCTAAAATACAGGTAAAATATCACGCGACCACTTGTGATTCCATGATCAATTGGTGCGTCATGCGTTGTCAATCAATACAATATAAAAGTCAGTTAAATCGATATATTACATAGGAATTTTACACTGTCTATCCATGTTTGTCTCGTGTCATACGGAGTCAAGTGTTAATTTTATTCTTTTCATATTCAAGTGAAAACTGTGACTACTTATCATAATATATTAAATTTGATATTGAAAATATCTCAAATATGAGCAAGAAAAAATAAATCGTATTAAGAACACAAGCAAATGTAAAAAGAATACATGATGGTGATTCGAACTACGAGCCTACGGGTTGCTCTGTCATATGAGCTAAGCAGGCTTGTTAAAAATGACCTACCTATGTTTGTCTCTTGTCACCGCTGCAGGTTGTCTATATTTTACTTTAAACGGATAAGAAGTTCATTGTTCATTTGATTTTTTTCATATTTAAGTGCAAATTATAACTTTATACGTAATGCTTTATATTGAATATACCTTTAATGTTGAAAATATCTTTCAAATAATACAAAGAACAAGAGGCCCATGGGCCTTAACGATGACTAGACTCGCCAATCGGCCCAGGGGTTAGTCAAGCCAACATGTGCATACCATCAAACTGTAATCCCATGTAGATAATGAAAACCAAGTAGAATGAATTCCAATAGAAATCAAACAAATGGTAGTCAAAGGTGTGCGTTTCGTATATAATCTATAGTCAAGTTTACTCCCACCTCAAGAGCAAACATGAGACCTTAAGGTCATGCAATTCACAATTTTGGTTAAAAACCTTAAGACCATTTCATCTATGAAGAGTATTTGATTCTATCTTGTTTGGGTCTTGAGATGAAGATTTTAAAAGTTTAAGCCATTAAAATACGTTATGGCCTCGCCCAGTCCTTAGCTATACTGTTTTTAAAAAATCCCTTACAGGTTTAAGATCAATGTAATCCAATTCAATTCAATGTAATCTAAAACAGAAGGAATATACTTGGGGCCATGGAAAAACAAAGAATCAATATTCACAAAAATAAAATGGACAAAAACTGCTGTTAAAACATTAGGCATTTTCCATGGGCATGTGATCGACAATGATAAAATATGGAAAGACAAAATACAGAAGATAAAAAAAACTGTCTCCAAGTGTGGAAAACTAGGAATCTCACTCTTACGGGGAAAACACTTATAATAAAATCTTTCATAATATCCTTGATAGGGTTTGAAATAGAAGCCAGAGGCATTCCTGAGAAATACATGCAAGAAATAAACAAATTAATATGGGATTATATTTGGGATGGGAAAGTAAATCTAGTAGAGAGGAAAGTCTGCTGTAACAGTAGAATAGATGGAGGTATAGGAATGATAAATTTAATGCAATTTACAGAAAATAAACAAGTAAAAACAATATACAAAATCCTACACACAAAGACTGAGGCTTGGAATGCTATTGGAAAATCCTATTTGAAAATATTGGACAATAAATATATGCAAAGTAACTTCTTAGCAAGCTGCTCAGACTTGAACGGATTAAACATTAACAATAAAATTCCTAAGTTTTATTACAATAATTTAAAAGCATGGGCAAATATGAAATCAAAAATAGTTCCAGAAGGAATCTCACAAATTTCATCACAGCCACTGTTTGGAAACAAAAACATACAGCTAAACAGACAACCATTATTTATACCATCCTTTTCAAAAAGTGGCATTAAAAAATATCAGACTTATGGGATTGGGATAGAAATCAATTTATAAATAATCAACATTTATTAAGAAAACTTGTTGTTAGAACAAACTGGATTGCAGAAATAACAAAAATAAAGAAAGCTATACCTAAACAATATATTGAGATTATGCAAGGACAAGAACCTGACAGAACAGCTGGTGCTAAAAAAAAACAAAAAAATATATGTTAACAATAAGTTAGAGATATGTGTCTTGAAAATAAATCATTTTAAAATTTTAAAACCACATGAACTAAAATTTTCAATTCCCCACAATATTTCAGATCCAATTGTAAGACCTAAATCAGAAATGAAATGGAATACTCATTTTCATAAGGAAATACCATGGGAGAAAGTATGGGAAAACTTCAAAAATACTGACATTGCAATAAATAGCAAGATAGAAGAACTTCATTGGAAAGGTATTCATAAAATTATATACACTGAAAGCAAATTAAATTTAATGAACAGATCTAATGGCTTATGTCACATGTGTAACACTGAAACTGAAACTCTAACTCACTTGTTTTTTCACTGTACATTTTCAAATCAGCTATTAGATATAATTCATGTTAACTTGTACAATAACCCTGTTTTTGTCACAGCTAATCAAATATGGAATATTGGCGAAGAGAAGATGATACTAGGAGATGCAACTGATAACATCACAGCCACCATAGCTAACACAATTATCTTGACAACTAAATGGGTCATATGGAAGGCTAGAAACATTACAAAAATTCAAAACAAAACAACGTCTCCACAATCGGCTTATATAATTCTGAAGAAATTATTGAAAGAAAACACATCACTTTACATTAAAATTACACCTGACGCTAAAAAGAGATGTTTGATATCAAAATATCGAACACTATTACAAGAAATTTGATCTGTTTACTTACAAACAACGTGCTACGACAAACCGGAAGTAAATATTGAGTATTGTATAAAGGCCAAAATAGTCGAATACCAAAATTTGGGCTAACCACTGGATAGTTTTTTTTTATAATATACCGATTATAGTAGACCAAAGTAGTAGAAGAAAAAATGTGTGTTGGTATAGATTTTAAGTGATATTGTGTGTATATAATTTAGATTGAACGAAAATGTATCAGAGTGTACAGTACATGTATGTAAAATATGAAAAGAATGTGTGAGGGGATAGGATCTCTGATGAGTGAGAGATAGGATCTCTGATGAGTGAGGGGATAGGATCTCTGATGAGTGAGAGATAGGATGTCTGATGAGTGAGAGATAGGATCTCTGATGAGTGAGAGATAGGATGTCTGATGAGTGAAAGCCCTCCTGCGTGAGGACATTTGTTTATATATATATACATGCTTGTTGAATAAAATTTATTTTGAAAAAAAAATGTAATCCAATTCCACAATCAAAGCACAGAAAGTTAGAGAGCAGTGAGGAGAAAATTACATTACATATAACAATTACATTATAACAATATAATGCCGTTCGAAAAAGGAAATGCCAGAGGATTTATATATTGATAGTCTGAATATCGATCGTGGATAGGATGCGTGAGAATAATGTCTGTTGTAATGTATCCCCTACAACGGGCCAGGTTAACCAGAGGTTTTACTTCTATCACCTTGAATCCTGATGTCCGTTCACCATGGTAATTTACTACAAAGAAAAGGAAAAATAGATTACCATAAGGCACCGATAAGAGGAGTTCCCGTCCTTATCCTACAATCATTAAATATCACAATTTTTAAAGCATATTACGATATATCACAAGATTAATATATATGTCTACTTATTTATTTTGGTTTGGTTTGCACGCGTGTGGTGAATGCGTACGTGTGCTTTGGGAGGCTGCTGTATGTTTCATATAAAGTCTCCTTGTGATAGTCCGGAACTTTTGCCGATTTATAGTACTACCTTACTGAAGCATACTGTCGAAGACACCCAGCAGGACACCCCACCCGGTCACATTAAACTGACAACAGGCAAACCAGTCGCCACACTCCTTGTATGCTGAGCGTTAAGCAGGACTAGTAGCTGGCATGTTTAAGACTTCTGGCGAATGCTTAACTAAAGGCTTATCCAAATTCACACTACAAATTTCACTCAACCTCTCGAAATATAATTATCTTACATACTCAAAGCAACTTCGTCACATTATCATCACACAAAAAATAAGTGAACACCACAATTCAAATTTAGCTTCAATTACATTCTGTCATATTGAACAGTAAATAGACGTTATATGCTCAGTGAGGTAGCATTATAAATCGGCAAAAGTTCCGGCCTATCACAAGGAGACTTAACACGAACATACCGCAGCCTCCTAAAACACACATACGCACTCACCACAGGCATGCATGTCGCACGCACGGGAGGCCGTCCTTAAATGACCTTAGCTGTTGATAGAACGTTAAACAAAATAAACTAAACCGAATCTATAATGATAATGACACTGGTTGTTAGAGTATGTTTAACACCGATTCCAAGAAAACTGCACAACTTACTCGATCTCGCACACGAAGTGTATGGTGTTTGTACAGTCAGCGCTTGCCCATTTTCCGTCCGCTTTTGCTATGGTCAGACATTTCTTGTTTGCTGTATCGGAAGGCTCGCCGTAGGCCATGTTCAAATATGTGGATTCCGGCCTCCCGACATTCCACAGAAACCTTCCGTCGGCATCCACCTCCGCATCCATCCATAAAGAGGCAGTTGTTGCTCCTGTTGAATAAACACCGACAAAACAATGTTTACTGTACAAAAGAGTCGATTACAACGCAAATTACATTCAATGCACCTTTTTATCAATAATACTCGTAGAAGGGTGCCTTCCGTCATATTTCCGAAGTTTCAATCAGTACTTAAATACAACCGTTGTGTGATAATTTACCATCAAACGCTGCATTGAGATCCAGGAAATCTTGCTCCTCAGCGTTGTTGACTTTCAGGAGATGTCCAAATATACCGTCCTGAGCACAATAGGCCTGTAGAAAGATGTCTTTGTGAATTGTTATGTTACTTCTTAAATTAATGAAGACACTTTGGAATTGTTATGTTACTTCTTAAATTTAATGAAGACACTTTTGACAATCTTTTTTTATTTATATCACTCGATTCATTTTGTGAATGAATTATTTCAATAATTTCAAAGACAAATATTCTCTCTCCTTTTTTGACTAATAACTTTTCATTTTACTTTACCGGTTTTACTTACGTTTGCCTCAGCGCGATTTAGATTCTTCTTTACAATCAAGTAGAACGATTCCGGCGACTCCAGGTCCCGTCCTAGTTGTGTTTCTATTGAACATGAGATACGTATAGATAAATATATAAAATATTGCCTTTTGTTGAGGATGAAATGTGGTACAGAGAAATTCAAATACGCAAAACAATTGTCGGCAGAAAATATACACATACGCACTCATTACACACATGCATGTCGCACGCACGGGAGGCCGTCCTTAAATTACTTTAGTTGTTGATAGGACGTTTAACAAATAAAACCAAACCAAACACGTTGGAGATTTAGCAGTGTCATTTAGCAATTAATGATTCTTCACAAAAAATGTAATGTTATTGCTATTTACATGTATTTATTCAGTTCACATTTTAGGTACTATTCACTTATGTGTCATTTCCACTCATCCCATGAAACAGCCACAGTAATATTTCTCTCATGTTCTACAAGATGCAATCTCTAGTGGATAATGACATCCATTTATGTGTCATTTTATGTCATTCAGTCAACAAATAGAATCTACCTTTTTTTTCTCTCTTTTTTTACATATAAGGTTCTGAGTACGCCAACCTTTGTTGTCATTTATTGACAGTATTATGAGTATTCACATAGGTTTTGTTTAACCCTTTATCTATTGGCCAGGTATTGATAGGAACTTGACAGGCACAAAAACTCTGTTTACGGACCGCAATTATTTGCTTAGTAGTATATAAATGAATTTTGTTTACACGGACATTGATATTTTAAGTCCTACTGAATGCACTGTGAGATAAGTCGATTTAAAAACATGCCATAACAGAAGATCGTACTTTGGATATAGTGACAGAGAATAATTTCTATTACTTTTTTAATGCTTAAATGTTCAATAACTTCGTTATGAGTTTAAATTATATGCGCTAAACGTCAAATGAAACCCTTTCCCCGATACCAATTATTCTCCGTTTTTGCCTTATCTGTCAGCGGGTTAATTTGATATTTTGACATTTGGATGGAGTTTATTTTAAACTGGCCTGATGTATTATATTTGGAAGACGGGGACTTAATAATTTCGATAGAAAACATGGATTAAAGTACAATTTTAGTGCCATATTCTATGCTAAGATGCCTGGTTCGCACCGCACATTGTCGGTTTAATGTGACCGGTTGTTTGATCCTATTGGGTGTCCTCGAAAGCATACTTCGGAGGGGGCTGGGGGGGGGGGGGGGGGGTAGCGCTACACGTTTTGTGCTGTTACAAGACGCCTCGCATGAACATAGTGCAACCACTTGAGAACATTCATACGACCCCTTCAGTGTACACTAACATTGAATACACGGGGAGATCATCCTTAAATGACCATGGCTGTTAAATAACAGAAGTCATGTCCGATTTTGTACAACACGGGGATAGCAAGGAACTGAAAACCGAACGGAGAGAAAATTTGGTAAATGAAAGATCTCAACTCTTAAATAAGGACCGAACAATATAAATATCCAATGCATAAAAAAAACGGCAGAAAATTCCCGTATATGTCCCAACGATTATGAACATGAACTGTGAAGCAGGCTTCTTATTGGGCAATAAAGTGTCCTCTTTTTAGAGACTTTTGACGCGGAAATAATAGTTTAGTGTGAGCTAGTTTAGTAAGCACAAATAGTTTGACTTACTCATCCAAACTTCAGTGTTTGCCAGGGTCACGTTGTAGTCTGGTATGCCGGTAAATGACCGACAATCAGCAGCATTTTCTGTAAATGTCAAGTAGTGACAACCCGTTGGGTCGTTACGACAACGATCCACACATTCATCAAGTCGGGGAAGGAACTCTCTGGAGGCGGTAGGACTGAAGACAACGCCTGCACGTGATGGATCAGCAACCCAGGTCAGTCCAGGGTAGGCATACCTATGAGTCTTCTTCCTGTTGTCTGAGGAAAATAGATAAACCGAAATAATTAAATTTGAGCGCATTTTCAACTTAAAAAAGCTAAGCGGAGCATTAAAATGTCGCACAAGAATCCTTTAGAAAGAAATCGCTATTAGCGCAAAAATATTTTAACACAATACTGCGAGCGCAAAATGTCTTAAAATAATATTAAGCTCCATTAGTTTGTTTAATTTGATAGAATATTATATATCAAATCGCCAGTAATACACTTAGATAGCAATTTTAACAGCAACATCAATATAATTGAGAATTATTTAGCATCAGAAAAATATACTCTAATTGAACTCTGAACGGAAAACCAAACATAAATGAAAAGTTAATTTGTCATTACAATCATCTGAGATGATCATTTTTAAGTCCCCAAACAACGTTTTGGGACTTATCGATTTTACCCCTGTTGTATATTAATATTATTATTACTATTTCTTCTGATTCCACCGTGATATTGTCCGACACTTTTCTCAAAAACTATACGTGATACATTTACAGGTGTACATTCAACATTTTATTTTCTGATACAACATACTTTTCCGCTAAAAATCGCAATTTTCGTGTAGCTATAGAAATGGCTTTATAATATGTGTAGTTTGTCCAATCGACTGCAAAATTAATGTATATTTATATGGTAGCAATCCCTTTAAAATAAAGTTAGTTGGACTGATTTAGAAGAGGGACATTTATGTGGTAAAATATGTCATATTTTGGTGAATTTTGAGAAAGTTAGGGAAATGTGGATTGTCCTGTTTGACTGATATGAAGTGTTTTGGAACATTTAATCAATCTTTCATCCTCAAAATTACCTTTCTGATGCCACTGCAGCTGTTTATGACGACTACATTTCCACTTATATGTGAATTTAAATACATTCCTATTTATAGAAAGGACTGGTGGATCGATGGCAGTGCATACAGACCTTTGTAAACTGCATTCGATACAATTAACACGTAAATATAGTCCAAACATAAGATAAATACGTAGTGTCTTTAACATTAAAATTAATAATGTTGTATAAAAAATGAAATATATCACATATATGCCTTTTTTTTCGATTTCAAACTGTCATTTTGTTCCGATTAACAATTGGTTAGGTAGAATCGTCCTTCTATAACAGGGAGACGTTTTGTAACGGCAACCCGTTGCAATTTGTACTTGTTATTATTTTACCTATATTTATTTATTTATTTTATATATATATATTTATTTACATATTTTCTTTATTTTTAAATGCCAAAGAACCACGAAAAGTTAACAAAGTCTATTTGTAACCTTTACATACGTATAATCCAGAATTACTTACTAGACCATATCTTTGTACCAGGTACGGAGATGAAGCCCACTGACTGCGTGATGTTTTCATATCCCCTGCACATCTGTCGTGCCTTGTCAAAAGTTATGATATTGCACTTCGGTGTCGAATCACAAAGCGCTAGACAGTCTTCCAAGAAGTCGTGGGTCTCTTTCATCAAGGAGGGGATGAACAAGAACCCGGAATTCATGGTATCCTCCTGGAAGTAGTCATCAGCCATGATGGCGAGACCTGATCACAGGAAAATAATAATGTAGTGTTATAAGATTTGATTATATTCAAAGTAAATCCACATTTATATGACGTCTAATTAATAAAACCAACAAAAAATACTTTATACAGTTTTTCAATTGGAACATTTAATTGTTAGTTGCATTGTCATCGGACGTCCCATTTGACCTCTTGTTGCAATCTTTTGAAATTTTCTAACAATTTTTAAAGCACTTAGTAAGCAAACGCAATTTTAAATGTGTTTTATTTACATCAATACAAAATTTTGCTTGTTCCGATGAGCTTTAAACAATCACATTTAAATTACGTTTTTAAATATTTAACTATCCCATCTTCATACGAGTATATATACATTTCTGGTACGTAAACACACCAAATCAATAACTTGAACTAAGAGTATGTGTTCCGAGGAAACATGCGTATATACTTCGGTTTAAAATATATTAGCAGCTCACCTGTGAAAATGGGAAACAACAGCATTTTTATGGTATAATAAAATCCAATATATCTGTAGGTTCAATGAAACTGAACTGTCTATTTCGCGTTCACTCCTCGTTATCACAAGGAAACTAAAACGAATATATAGCAGCATACCACATTTACGCATCTCGTTAATGAGGGGTCGTCCTTAAATGAGCATAGCTATTATAAACGTTAAAGGATTGCTTTTTTAAAAAGTAAATGAAGAGCACATTATCATTAAGTCCCTTACCGGTGAAGGTAGACTATAAGTTTCATCTCCGTCCGTCTAGTAGGTAAGTACATTGTACGTACGTCTGCACGCATGTTCGTATTATGCAAAGCCACGTGCGTTTGTCAGTGCTCTAACGGCCTTATTCCTTGAGGGATTTTCATCACACTTCGTACAATTATAAATTATAATACTATCTCGGAAAGAAAAGTTTCAGAGTTAATGGGTGAAAGTTAAAGTCACCATTACTATTTTTCGTCATTGTTGTAGCGTCTTTATTCCTTGAAGGATTTTAATCAAACTAGCTACAGAGGCCAGTAAGGGACATGTATTGCTTGAGCAATACTCAGTGCGCTTGTTATATTAAGTTATGGATACAACATATACATATTTATTGTATTTTTTAGTGAAATGTAGAAATTGATAAAACTTATCTTTTCACTGCAGTGATGAATAGTGAAAAAACAAAAAAAATGAAGTGAAAATATAAGTTTTAAGACCAATCAGAATGAACCTTTGTACTCACCTCATTTTAACTTGCCGATATTTCTAATCGAAGCGAAGAGAGATCGATGGGTTATTTTGCTGTGTTTCGGAAATATTCAGACAAGTATATGACAAAATATTTACTGGTCGTTAGCTTTTCCTTTACAGATTCTCTGATAACAGAAGAAAACACTTAAATTGCGCTGATCGGTCCTTTTAAAATGACGCCGCCAAGTTCACGTAGAGTAACGTCACAAAGAGACGACGTCATGTGGTACTGATTCCGGCACTTGTTGACATCATGTTTTCATATTATATTGTGCTTGATTTTGATTTTAAGCATTAAGATGCGATAAAAAGAAAATTGAATAGTTTTCCGTTGAATATAACATTTTACTCTATGTTCTATCATATTCGTGATCTATCCAGTAATCTTGGTGTTGTTGTTTTTTTCTTTTCCTTTTTGTTGTGACTAAGAATAGCAGTAGCTCATAAGATATGTAGATACCTGAGAAGATACGTAGATCAGAAGATATGTAGATAGCTACTGCTATTCATAGCCGCAATGCAAAAACCAATCATTGAATTCCTATATGAAATAACAGTAACTGCTGTCCGTCTATAACTAATCATTAATGAAGGGGGGAAAAGGAGAGGGAATCCAGTGTTTAGCTTAACGTCCAATCATCAGTTATTGTCATTTAAGCACAAATAACTATTGAGCATTGTCCATGGCGTTAGTACCATGGCTTTCCACCTCTATTCATAGATGTTAATATTGTATCTTGTTGCCAATGATTCATCCGTAATTTTCATGTAGATACCATAAAAACGCGTGGTCGATGTTTTAATTGGCTTTGTATATCCCTTAACTAGACTGGTGATCTACACTAGATTGCTACTCGGTATTAATTGTAAACATTGCGACAATATTGATAACGTTTTATCCTTTGAAAAATCGATACCGTTCATAGGTAAGTTAATAAATAATGCATTCATCTTATTAGAATGACTTCCTTTCATTTGATATCCAATGTAGTATCTTAACAAACCATTACAGAGATATTGCTATAGAGGTCTGTTTTGATCGATAGAATACCGGCGATACATTACGATCCCCTGGCCGAGACATACCAGAGTCTTTAAAAATGGTAGTTGCTACTCCTGCTTAGCGCTCAGCATATTTGGAGTGGAACGACTGGTTCGCCCGTTGTCAGTATAATGTGACCGGGTGGGGTGTCCTGCTGGGTGTCTTCGGCAGTATGCTTCAGTGAGGTAGCACTATAAATCGGCAAAAGTTCCGGCCTATCACAAGGAGACTTAACACGGAACATACCGCAGCCTCCCAAAACACACATACGCACTCGCCACACGCCTGCATGTCGCACGCACGGGAGGCCGTCCTTAAATGACCTTAGCTGTTAATAGGACGTTAAACAAAATAAACCAAACCAAACCAAAGATACATTACGATAACCAAGCATGGTGACACAAGCTTTCACTGACTGATGTTTTATTATAATATTTTATCAACATTATTAAATGATTGCTATTTTGGATTTCAGGTCACAATTTCAAGATGGGTCGGTCGTAGATTTCACTGGCTTGTACAACTATAATGTTTGAAGTAACTGGTTTTAACCGATATCTTATCACTCCTTAACAATGTATATTGATACATGTACAACATTTCAAAAAGGCGGTTTTACCTACTTTTTAAACGATGGAACAATGATTTTACACTGTTTAACCTTTTAAGGGTATCATTGTTAATAGTTTTACTTTACAATAAATAGAACTAAGATGTATCAACTTTGAAAATACAAATGTAGTTACATTCAGTTATAGCTATAGTAAGCTTTCAGTCACTCTGTTAACAATGCTTCACTAAACAATACTATTTATTATCCGATTTCAACAAAACTTCGCATGTATAATCAGTACAACATGTAGTTGTGTATCCTGTGAACGCATTTTTCAAAATGGCTACCGACTTCTGATTGGTTGAGGCTAGTCCGGACAACCACTACACAAGTGCTGTTCCGATTTCAACAAAACTTGGCATGCAGTTATGCACAACTAAATAAACACAAGTCAATTTACAATATTATCAGGAGTGTTAAATACTTGTTACCGAACCGATGTACAATTGCAGTATTGGATGGTGTATATCTTGTATATTTATAAATTAGAGCTGGTTTTGGATCGATTGATGTCTTAATATTGTCATTCATATAATGTAATAACTGACTGGATTAGATATGATTACACCCACCAATAGCCAACTCAACTGCAGACGACCACGGGGGTAATAGTTATCGCTTGGGATACAACTCTAGTTTGAACAGGCATAACTTTGCTATTTTTTTCATTGGTTTTGTTGGTAGCACAGCATCATTTCAACAAAAGTTCATTATGGTATTTCTTACAACTGCTTAACGTTGATAGTGTTAGGACTGGGACGATTGAGTTGCCAAATGTCAGTATAATTTGACTGGTCGGTGTGTCCCGGGTGTCGTCAGTAGTTTAGTTCTGTAAGATAGCACTATAAGTCGCCATCAGTTCCACGCTGTCACAAGGAGACAAACATACATGCACATACACTTCATTCATTCATTCGAACTCAGCGGCCGCGGTCCTTCATTGAACTTAGCTGTACATGTATAACACAATAAACAATTCAAACCAATCGATCATCCTGGAGTTCAAGCCTTTATTGTTTCAGCGTTGTCTGAATATAACTATATACATCAATCATCAGTGGTAATATTGATGGAAAGAGGATGAAAGATATAAATTATTCAAATGTTTAATTAAATTAATCAGCCATCCGTGAACATTATCAAACTGTTATATTTGCCATAGATACTGGGTTCTCCTCTGCTTCAGCGACAACGAGATGCTAAAGCTGTGCGATACTATTTTTCCAGTCTCGACAACATTGATTTTGTCGTGAAATAAATAAAATGTTATTTTATATTGTCATTCAGCGACCAACAAATTCCGAATGTTCATTATATAGCAGATATCAGTCTCCACTCGTCCACACAATTTAGGTTCTTCTATGTTCAGATACTAGAACACCCTTTGTTCAATTGACTAAATCATAGATTCCCCACCACAGGATTTACGGTATTGGCATTATGATGGTATTGTTTCCGAGTACTATCAGCATAATAGAACCATGTAAGGACAACAGCTGAAGTGAATATTACAGATATAAACTAATCACAAAAGCGGTTCTGGTATATTAATATTTTCTATATATAGAACGGATTCGACTGGTAATGAGCAATCGGGCTGTCTCAGTTCATATGACATTGCTAAATAATAGACAACGCTGCACACAACTGATTGGTCCACTACCGGACGTGTTATAGTGTTATCACACTGGAATATTTAACGGTAGCATGACATTCAATTTAGTGACATTATACTGCAATGGACTAACCAGTCCTTATCACTTACGCCTCAGATGTTATTGATTCACCAAACGCTCCGTTGCTAAGTGACGGGTACAACGTAAGAAGTTTTTTGTTAAACTCGTATACTATACACTAATATACATCATGTTTGAAGTTACACTAACATACATCATGTTTGAAGTTACACTAATATACATCATGTTTGAAGTTACACTATCTCTACTATCGGAGATGGTATTGGCTGTACGTTATCTATATTTTGCAATATATATATAAGTTCATTTAACCATGAAGGGATGTGATCATCTATATTTCAGTAGCTATAATACATACCAAGTACTATTTATGGCATCAGTAGTTTAGAAACCTGATAAACGTCAACCATGTGCAACAAAATGTGTCCTCGTGGATATTGGTTCATTAAATCATTAATGCGACACTTTATTTTTGTCACAAGTGAATTAGGTAAATGATTTGATATTTTCCGTTTCCAAATGTCTCAATTGACTACCTTACATTTGGTCTTCAGCGATCGGCTTTGTTAAGTAGTCGAGGCCTACATAAGTCTTTAAAATAGTAGTTCCTATACCTGCATACAACTCAGCATTTCCCGACTGGGATGGACTGGTTCGACCGTTGTCAGTATCATGTGACCGGTAGATGGGTCTCCTGTCACCAAATACTTGCATCTCGAACTCAGGTTTGTTTTAGTTAAGTCTATTATTGTTTAACGTGATATCAAAAGTTAAGGTAATTTAAGGACACACGCATGCGTGCGGGGAGTGCGTATGTGTGTTTTGTGAGGCTGTGGTATGTTCATGTTAAGTCTCCTTGTGGTAGGCCGGAAGTTTTACCGATTTATAGTGCTACTGAAGAATACTGCCGAAGACGTCCAACATGACACACCGCCAGGTTAGATTATACTGCCATCGAGCAAGTTTTTTTATGTGTGTGTAACGCAGGAATTCGGTACCAGCAAAACAGATGCAATTTTTACAACATTGATAAGTTCTTTTTATCATGAACATACCGCGGACTCCTAAAATACACACACACTGAGAGGCCGTCGTTGAACCAACAGCTGTTCATAGGACGTTAAACAATACTAAACAAAACAAAACCAAACCGAAAGTTACATGATTCGGTGTCATACATTATCACTTGATTTATATATTGTGCTGAATGGGTATGTTTGCATTCGTTACAGTTGAATAAGTATTAACCTGTAAATTGTGATCTTACTCTAGAAGAAGTATGACGAATACCCAAATGTTTTTGTTCTGTTTTAAAAAATTTGGGAAACGATTTGGTATTTATCCTTTTAAAAACCAACTGTGTAATTATATAATATATACTAATAAAATTTAACATTCACTGGATCCGTTTCGTATGACCAACATTTCTTTATACTTTCATCGCAGGTAGATAAATAATGTAACCATTGTATTCCGAAACATACTGATGAACATTGACATGGCTTGTTTTATAATAGTGCAGTAGTATAGGCAAAAAAATAATTCTTAAAAAATCACCAAAGAAAAACACTAAGACAGTTAGTTATCGTTTACTTACCTTGAAGGAAAAGCAAAAGAAGATTCTGAAACATCATATTGTCTGGAATTCACTCCGTCGATACAGGACATAAGAAAGAAACGTTCTTGCTAATTGTTCGTTCAATACACAATTATCTACGCAGCATGTGTCGCCCTGGCTGTCCTCCCTGGAATGTGTAAATGATTTCACAGTATCGGGTACCTTCGTGTCAGCTTCAGTGCCCAGCATCATTGGACCAATCCCCACACATCTCGCTTATGTATTCATAAGCTATGGAAAGCAAAAGTTGTCGTACTCTGTTGATGGTTATTGCGGTTTGCAAACGAGACGGTTTATTTATTACCGATAATATGACCAACGTGTATATCATATAGCATTATGCAGAACAGCTGACGGAAGCTGAAATAACACGGCACCGATCAATATGTTAACAAATAATTGTTATTTTATGAGAGCAGTAAATCGTTGTAAAATAATGGCACGTTAGAAAGCTATCTGTAATTGATCATAGCTGTTGATGAGGACTTTTTGTCAGGTGCAAGTTTGGCAAAAATCATTAAAATTACCGTTATATAAATGTTTGCTACACACTGTCTCAAAAGACACAAATCAATTGCACATAAGAATACGGTTTCAAAGATGAAGGCTGCAAGTCTCAATATCGTTTATGTTGTCTGTAACATAATAATATAATCTGCATCAGTTCACAGGCATGAACATACCACAGCCTCACAAAACACACACGCTACACTCATTTGTTTCGCACACTGGGGAGACCATCCTTAAATGACGGTGATAGAATGTTAAACATGACTCTAGATATTGATGTTAAACGTTACAAAACCGAACAATATTTAAAGGAGGACGTCCATGCATATGTTAAAGCTCAAATTTAAAGGATTATGACCTTGAAATATATCGGGTGCTTTCCCTTAACAACTTTAGCTATGTTTCATGTATCCCGTCCCTTCAAAACTTAAAAAGAAAATAATGCCAATGTCCTCCATTCGGTTCTCAAAGACGTATATAATAATGATAATAAAACAGCTCAAATCAGGAGATGTAGACCTAAACACGACTATAGTTTTAAGTGACCCATTCCAATGATCTGACGATTCGTGATATCACATGTAGAGCACACCATTAAAATGGTAGTTGCTACTCCTGATTAGCACTCAGCATATTTGGAGTGGAACGACTGGTTCGCTTGTTATCAGTATAATGTGACCGGGCGGGGTGTGTTGCTGGATGTCTTCGCAGTATGCTTCAGTGAGGTAGCACTATAAATCGGCAAAAGTTCCGGCCTATAACAAGGAGACTTAACACGAATATACCGCAGCCTCCCAAAACACACATACGCACACGCTAAACGCATACATGTCGCACGCACGGGAGGCCGCCCTTAAATGACCTTAGCTGTTAATAGGACGTTAAACAAAATAAACCAAACCAAACCAAACTTATATAATAATGATAATAAAACAGCTCAAATCAGGAGAGGTAGACCTAAACACGACTATAGTTTTAAGTGACCCATTCCAATGATCTGACGATTCGTGATATCACATGTAGAGCACACCATTAAAATGGTAGTTGCTACTCCTGATTAGCACTCAGCATATTTGGAGTGGAACGACTGGTTCGCTCGTTATCAGTATAATGTGACCGGGCGGGGTGTGTTGCTGGGTGTCTTCGCAGTATGCTTCAGTGAGGTAGCACTATAAATAGGCAAAAGTTCCGGCCTATCACAAGGAGACTTAACACGAACATTCCGCAGCTTCCCAAATACACATGTCGCACGAACGGGAGGCCGCCCTTTAATTACCTTAGCTGTTAGTAGGACGTTATACAAAATAAACCAAACCAAACCAAACTGTCGATACAGAGTGGCGATACATTGAAATTACGTTGATACACGATTTTATTAAATACAGGTAGGTGAAGAAAAATGTGAGTAATGTCTAAATACATTTTTAATTTGATAGGTACGCGTATTTTGAAATAATAATCAGATACGCTTAAACATATCCAATATATAGTGATACAAAACGATAGACTTTATGATTTACAGCCTTTTCTGTATCTGGAAACAAAATACAGGCAATGTATACTTTACACGTTCAGAAAATCATCACAGTATTTGCTTGTTCTTCTTCTTCTTTATTGGTAAGACCTCCGTCAAAAATGACGATTACGGTCAATTAATGGTTGGATGCTGTTAAAAAAAAGTGAGGGGATTTAGGTACAGTGAGAGGGTTTTTTTTATTAATTGTTTTAGTTGAAACTATAAGATAAAAACATGAGGGTGTGTTTACGGTGTATGCTTGAGATCATCAAGGGCTGCATTGTGTATATGTGCCTTGAAGATCTCTAGTGTAGTGCATTGTACTGCTGCCACCGGGAGGAGGTTCCATTGTGTTATTGTGTGTGGGGAAAAGTAGTATTCTTATGTGTCATTTGTGGCAGATAGGTGTCTGAGGATGTAGGGGTGTGTTTGCCTTGTCCTAGGGTCTGCTGGGTGCATGATGCCGTGTGGGTCTATTGCGACATGATGGTGAATGATTTTGTATAATAGTATAAGTCTGGCCTTGAGTTTGCGTGTTTGAAGTGTGGACCAGTTGAGTATGTCCATCATATCTTGTACTGAACTTGTGTTTTGGTATCTGTTTTGTACGTATCGTGCTGCTCTGCGTTGATTTTTTTCTATTTGGTTGATTTGGATTGTGTTGTGCGGGTCCCATATGGAAGAGCAGTATTCCAGTTTGGGTCTCACTAGGGCTTTGTATGCGTGTTCTTTTATATGTTGTGAGTTTATTTTCAGGTTGCGTTTTAGGAAGCCTAGTGATCTGTTGGCGTTTGCAGTGATGTTGTTGATGTGTGTGTCCCATTTGAGATTTTTCTATAATGTGAGTCCTAGATATTTGCTAGCGTCGACTTGTTGCAGTGTGTGGTCGTGCAGTTTGTAGTTGTGTGTTGTTTTGGTGCGTTTGTTTGAAGTGGATATGATATTGCATTTGTTTGGGTGAAATTTCTTGAGCCAGTCTTGTTCCCACTGTCCTGCTGCGTTTATGTCTTGTTGTAATTTGTGTGCGTCGTCTATGTTGTGGATTGTCTTGTAGATGATGTTATCGTCGGCGAAGAGTCTGAGAATGCTGTGTTTGATGTAGTCTGGTAGGTCGTTGATGTATATGAGGAAGAGTATGGGGCCCAAACAGGTTCCTTGAGGTACTCCTGAAGTGACTTGGACTTTGTCCGATTGTTTCCCTTCAAGTACTACTGTTTGGGTGCGGTGTGTTAGAAAGTCTGTAATCCATGTGAGTGTGTTCCCTGTAATCCCGTAGTATTTGAGTTTGTACTGGAGGCGTTTGTGTGGGACTTTGTCAAATGCTTTGGCAAAGTCCATTATGACAATGTCTGTCTGTTTGTTTGTATTGTTATTTAGTGTTAGGTCGTGTATGAATGTGGTGAGTTGTGTTTCGCATGATCTTGAGGAGCGGAAGCCGTGTTCCTTTCACATCTTTGCGAATGAAGGACGCTACTAACGGTAGCAATGCTCAAGCAAAGGGCAGATAAGTCGTATCGATATCTTAAAAACGTTTGAAAACACGTACCTCAATTATAGGGTTTAGTATCCGGAGGATTTAACTGTCTTTATCATTCTGTACAAACGCATAAATGACCGTAAATATCCATTAGGAATCAAGGTGTTTTAACTACATTTCATATTTTGAAAATGGCAGAAGGGTAAGGAATGCCGATTTTTTGAAAAATTGAAACATAATTATTACTATGATTCCGACAGAGTCAAACGGCCTCACCATACTGGCTGTATTACTTAGGCATTTCTGATTTTTTTGGTATATCATAATATGCATGACGATCCCGAGAAACACATGAACATGTCACTGACACCTAACCTCGTAAATCAAAAGATGTCGGTGGAGAGCAGCGCCGAGAGACCCTGATCGCGGCGGACACCATACACATTTTCTCTCTACTTTTGTATGGAATCACACAAAAATAAAGCAAATACATTTAAGCATCAATTAAACAAATGAAACGTTTACAACAACAGATGAACACACCATTTCTGAGACGAAGACTCGACGTCATGTCGAAGTCAATTTGACCGAGTTTTGAATGTACGCATTAACAGTAACTTATTCTTTGTGTACACTATAGTTTATTACATACCAACATTACTATCATTTGTTTAAATAAAAACACAGTTAATTAAATTGTTTTATAGCTACACCGAGGTGTTTTACTACTTAGGTGAAGATATTTGAATCAACTACCACTGGGAGACACGAATGTACTAGTTTTTTCATATTTTCTACTAATTCTGAAATTTTCACCAATTTTACCATAAAAGATCTAATTTAACCCAACCCAGTCCATTTTTTCAGCAACGTATCTAATTATGAATTTTCATGGCTAATTTTCGACGGTCAAAGCTAGTTCTGTGAATCATATCCAATTTAACATGACCACCGTCTAATTCTATCAAGCTATCTAGAAATCATGAACTTTACACTATTTATTTCATGACTATCTAAAAGTTTCCCCGACAGTCTAGAAATGTCCGACAGGGTCTATTTTTTTCTCCACTGGCGCTAATTCTGCTCCTCGAATCTAGTATTGACGGAGCAATCCAGTTTTCGTGAAAATCGCCTAATATTAAACATCATGACGAATATTGCGAGATTCGCCTCGGGCGGTTCTGTCGCGCGGCAATACCAGCACTGCCAGCCGTAGACTACTTTACCTGGACAGCAGCCATCCGTGACCATCGAGTCCTACCATAATCACCTATACTTACGATGTCGGTACCGACTCAAATGATACAGACGATTCGTTCTTCCACAATTAACAATATTATCGGAAATAAATACACTACATTTAACTAAATTTCATACGTCTAATTTAAAAATTCGTATAATGACAGGAAGGTGGTATAATATATATATAAAGGAGATTTTTGCAATGAAAGTATTGGAGACGAGTTCCATCATCTATTTATGTTAAAGTGTACCCTGAACGAAAAACGATAATCAAATGTGTTATTCTTTGTAACCACCAAAGAAGAATGTCGAAAACCGCATCAAAATCGGTTGGCCGAGTGCCGAGATATCGCACATCGAAGTACGCGATTTGCACCTGTCGATCGACTGCTAATCAGCGTATCGGTCAGTCACGCTGATTTGGAACTCTTCAGTCTATGACGTCACAGGTTGAACAGAGTGACTGGTATGGTGGCCAGTAGCATAGAGGACAGTGTGAACAGTATCAGTACAAATATGTTCTAATACGATCTGGACATGAGATTTGAGGTTGTTGAATTTGGCGAATATTGCCGACGAGAAGTCGGAATCCAACAATATAAGTTTGAGTTAAAAAAAAAATAATAACATAGTGAAATTGACTCTGAAAATGACCGCTTGGTTTACACAGACTGGTGTAATAATCGGTCAATCACCAATAAATGTATATTAGTTATGTGTTTACCATTTCTTACTCGTTACCAAAGAAAGCAACACAGCATCAACAAATTAAACTAAAATAATGTGCCATTTCATTCGGAAATTAATATTCAAATAAACATACCAACAATACAACAGTTTTGATTTGAAAATATTTTATTGTTATAAACAAAAGGATCGGGCACAAGTTATTACAACTTAGAAAAAGCCCTCTCCACAAATATATGTTACAGAAAGTGTGATAACGACACAAAATGATTACATTGATTTATATAGAAAGATAGCAAATAGTTGGAAGGAAAAGGGACAGATGTAAAGAAATCAGGATGAGAAGATGAAAATTGATATTTTTTATAAATTTACTAAGTGAAATGTTCATGCATAATGTGCACAAATTATTAGTTGTTAGGCCAGAGTAATAATAAATAATACAACAGTTCTGGATACTCTGGTTTGTGAGAAAAGACGAACACACATACAGTAAATTCAAGCGTTATATTCTATGCAAAACCCGCTTTAGTCATGAAGGACACTTAATTTAGAAAGTAATATATTATAATCATCATGATCTACAATATACTAAATCTCTCTCCCGTATGAATACCAGTGTTAAAGTCTACAACAAACTTCTACATATACAGATTTTATCCCTTATTTTACATGTCATGGTCTCAGGGATCAAGGACGATTAAATGCTTGAGAAAGACATAATTTATATACGATCGTTGTCAGTGAAATTATATAAAAGTGATTCGCAACAATTATAATATAATTGATACTTTCTGTACAGGTATAAAGCATAGGTACTTATTAAAACCATTATTTTAGCTCCGTTTTTAATGATAAAACACAAACAATTTATTTCATCGTGACTAATCATAATTAATACTAAAATTTATAAACTCGTAATGATTTTCGTGTATGATTTTTTTTTCCCTCCAAATTTTATGTATTTTTTTGCTTTTATTTTTGTAATTGTGTCATTATTATGAAGTGATCGAGACCCTGGTGGTTTTGCTTTCAATTCGTGTCGCAAGTCATATCTTCACTTAAAAAAGGACTTTTAAAAGATGTATAAACATGTTCGGAGAATTACGAATTCTCAAGTTTGAATTGGTTAGTATACAGCTAAACAATTACCAGGTGTGAAATTACGGTCCACAAGCTCATCACACCTGGCACTGCACCACAGGTGTCCGTGATTTCTGGTGTTCTAATCAGCACACGCCGTGAGTTCACGCGTTTGGTTTCTGTGCACTTCAAAGGAGTTCCGAAAACATGGTTTTACAGGTTGTTTGTACATAAATTGAGCTTGAATTTTATTAAGGATTGCGTTTATACTATAGGGAATACATTTTGTTGAAATCAAACACATTATTTTTGGAATTCAGTGAGTTTCGTTTTCTATACAAACGAATAAAAAATCATATCTCAAACGTTTGTCTATAGAATAATTAACCTAAATTACCTCATTCATATATGTACCCATGATGTTGAAATTTACTCTATGAATCTTGTCTGGGAGTTACTGAGCTTTCATGGACACGTTTTATCAATTGCGGACAATTACCCAAAAATCACAAATAACGGTATAATTTCTGTTTTGGCTAATAAAAAAACCCCAAAATGATCAGCATTTATTTCACATCTTGAATGAATTGCATTTTAAACTTGTGTTACTAGAAGTATTATAACCGAAATCAATACTGGTACATGTGTATGTAACAAGCCTGTCATGCCCCCATAATAAAGGCTATATGATGTAAGTCATTATAAACGGCCGGTTATTCAAATGTCTTACATGTTACAACGACCCGTTAAAATAAAAAAAAATATGAATGAAATATTTTAATATAAATGTTATATACGACCTGTTATAATAGAAAATACACGCTGTATTTGGCCCGTTATAATAGAAAATTAGTAAGATGTTACATGTTGTGTATGGCTCGTTATGAGGGAAAATTAGTGAGATGCTACATGTTATATATGGCACCGTTTAAAAAGAAAGTTATATGTCCCAGGTTTCGGTAGCACTTGTTATTAACTAATTCACAAATATAACTCAGAGACTTTATTCAGCACTTTCCTTTTTTTTTGTCTTATTCGCATTAATTACAGGCACGTGTTCACGTTTGTTTCTATATATTTCCTATATGGCGGCTCCGATCGTGTTCAACCTGTGACGTCACAGGTCAGAGGTCACCAAAACGAGGTATTCGGCTTTGGGCTTCAGGTGTGTTTTCGAGAAAAATCACAATTACTCGGAAATGGGTCGGCCGATTTTGATGCGGTTTTCTGCATTCTTGTTTATTAATCAATACCAATAACATATTAAAATGTAATTTTTCATTCAGGGTACACTTTAACATATTGAAATGAAAATTATTCGTTCAAAATGCATCCCACAGTATTACTGTATTAACCCAAGTATTCATAAAATGAGAGGTCTAATATCTATATGTCATACATGCAATTACTGAGGGTTTATGTCCCTGTTGTAAACCTATATTATATTACCTAGCAGGAGCTTGATTATCAAAAGGGGAACGATTAAGGAATGAGCATGAAAGGACAATGATAAGATGAAGGAGCGTGCAAACGTAGTTAGTTTGTTCTAGGCAGATATTATGTTATTGTGTGTAAATCAAATATTTTTGTTAGACATAAATTCATTTTTGTATAATTATCTGTATTCCTCTCACTTTCTCTCTTTAGTCTTCCTTTCTAATTTGTCAATCGTAAAATTAATGTAAATGTCCATTGTTTGTGTCACATTGTTGTAAAAATGTTTGGAGGAGGGGGCTTTAAGAAGTTGTATAACTTCTGCCCAATCCTCATGCCTACATTTGAAGCAATAAAAATATGTTTTTAAAAAAAAACCCACCTATATTTGCTTGTATATTTAGGTAAATTACATTTTTACTTTATACATGATTCCAACAAGGAATATGTAAGAAAACATATTTAAATATCTTGCATTTCTATAGCAAGTTTGCCTAAATTGTCTTATTATTTAGAAACAGAACTAATGGAATCCCTATGATGTCGCACACATCGCTCGGCGACTCTCATCAGGCAGAACGTTTATCATTTGTTGACCATTCAGTGTACAGTGGACCCGCGATAATCCGGACGCCGATAGTCCGGAAAACTCACAGTCCGGACGGAAATGCACGGGAACGGATTTCCGTAACGTTATTTGTACTCACCAGTCAGGAAATTCGGATTCCTATTCTGGAAGCCCATTTTGGGAACGGAACGTACTTTTCATTAGTAAATTTCCCGCAATAATCCGGACGATTTTTTCACCACGAGGAGAAAAAATCTCGGAGCAAGTCACACGTGTCGACAGCTGTACACAGACTATTGCTTGACACTGTGCGTAGTCATAGTGACCGCTGCCAGGTCATAGCCCCGGGTGTTTACCTGTGTTACAAAGTGTAACTTTTGTTTTTATAACGGTACATTACTTTTTCTCTACGACCTTTTTAAACTTTACAGTATTAAAGGATTTTATAGTATAGCCTGGTCTTGCTTTTATGAACTTGACGTACAATATCTATTATAGTTATTTTACAGACGGCAACTTTTATAGGAACACATATTGCTATTTCGTAATTAGCAAGAATTTACGCACAAACATACAGTACGTGATACCATAATTAATCAATCTCAAATACATGTAATAAATTTATGATCGGTAATTAACATCATGAACACTTGTATTGGGTAAACACGGATATCGGCTTTGTAACACCGTTACGTGAAACGACGACTCATTGAAAGATGCACGTTATTAATTACATACACATTTACATATTAAGCAGTGATCACAAGAACTGGGTTGATTACACACAAATTAGTCAATAGTCGTATGATACTTAATTAAGCGTCACATTGTTAAGTTAATACGGGTTCAATAATTATCGGACTTCTTCGGTAGTTCTCGCTGGTGTAGCGTACTTTTAGATACATAGCTTGGGGTTTCTGGTACGTAAAAATCATAAAAAAACATGGACTGATGGTAAGTTGTAAAATCCGGGTCTTTTATTTAAGGTATTTAACGTTTGTAATTTCTACTTGTTTGTGAACCTCCGGGACGTGACACATGTGTGGTGTTTGTAGGACACATATGCCCGCTATAAATAAAACAACTTTCACTTTACATGTTCTTTTAAAAACAAAGTTTATTTTTTACTTTCTACAAAAGAAATCAAAAATCATATCAGAAACATAAGTATATTTATTGTTAAAAAGTCTGACAATTAGACGTGTTTATGAAACGTCCCGGATTGTATGTAATCAAGGGAGATAACTCTTACACGACAATTTTTTTGACCTGGTAGACGAAATTCGGCAGTCCGGAAAACTCGTAATCCGGACGGTTTGGACTGGGAACGAAGGTGTTCGGATTATCGAGGGTCCACTGTACATCACAAGTTTGAATACAAATGTTTGATTCACGGTATCGGAGACATATGACATATCTGACGGTATTATAAAGATGAACGTGTTTTTGATAATATCAATATAATTGTGCATGTACATTTTTGTATGTGTATATGTATTTAGTGAAAATATTCTATTGTTCTGTGTAGGGCGGGTGGGGGGGGGGGGGGGGGGTGGGGGGGGGGGATCATATGTATAAATATGTGTAGGTTATTTTCGAATCCCATGAGATCCAAATTGTACATAATATGTATATATCTAACCCGTACTCCACTTTGTGTTTGTATTTCTGTTATATATACCAATACAGCTGACCCGCTAAATCTGGACGCCGATAGTCCGTAAAACTCACAATCCCGACGGAAATGTCGGGGAACGAATTTCCGTAACGTTATATTTGTACTCACAAGTCCGGAAGTTCTGATTCCGAATCCGGAGCTCCATATCGGAAACGAAATGTTAGTTAAGTAAAATTCCAGCAGTAATCCGGACGTTTTTCTCATCACATAGATAAAAAGTCTGAGTTGGTCACCCGTGTCGACAGGTGAACAGGTAGTAGATCGCGGTCGCTTGACACACAGAGTAGTCATAGCAACCGCTGCGAGATCTTAGCCCCCGGCATTAACCCGTACAATTTAGTTTTTGTAACGGTACCTTGGTTTTCTATACAGCGATCGAATCAATTAAAGGATTATAGACCGGTCTTTTTTTGTCTAAAATGTTTATTCAATTCAATCCTTACGACTTATAAGCATGCTGAAAATGACAGAATACAATTCTTTATCTTCACTATTTTTAAAATGCAATTTAACGAAAGATAGACAGCATCAATATACAATGTAATGACGATGCAGATGTTATGACATTTCTGAGCGGTAATATCGAATGAATGAGTGGTTTGTGGAGTATACAATAGTGTAGTCATATTGCAAACATAGAAACTGATAAGAGTGAAAACAAAAACAGCTAATTCAGGCGATATCTAGAACGTGCTGTAAAACACAATTTCAAATTCTCTGATATCAATATATGTTATTCCGAAGTTAGCACGTACGAATCCATAAAGCTATATAGGATTATCACTGATCATATATAAGGAAAGAATATCTTTAATAACACGAAACGTTTTATCAAATTTCAAATTCTTTATTGACTTTAGGCCATACGGCCCATAAGTACATATTATAAACATATTATTATTATCAGGTGTTTCACAAATTGAATTAAAAACATCGGCTTGGAACGACGACGCTTTGCTGATAATACTACTGATAAACCGTAAGGTTTAAAGTAATAAATGAATTGAATTGAATTGAAAGATTTTATTATATAACACAGTTGTTTTCTTTATGTCAAACGTAAGACATGATAGTTCAACACATCTTTTTTTTTTTTTTTTTTTTACAAATCTCCTATTTCATGTTTGATTCATAATGACTATACTGGTCACACTATACACAACAAAATATGCACAGAGAAGTCGGTTTCAACATGTTACATGAAATGCATACATATTATACCCTCGGCGTCATTATAAATGTATGGATAATAAAAAACAGTTCAATATTCAGTAAGAAACATCTATAGAATATCGGAGACACTATATAGGATTTATAGTTTAGTTGTTTTTCTATATCTCATCAGAGACTTGTATATCACAAGTCTCTAATCTCATCGATGTGATACATACAGTTTCAAATTTTCTTATTAGTAAGCTTGTATATATTAGAGCTCGGATAGTGTAACCCATTGCTAATTACAATATTCCTCTATATTTAACCAGGGACGTATATAGTGGATATATAGGTCTCTGATGCAGGCATCTGTTCCAAAGAAGATGTACTTAGAGGTTCGGCAAATAACAAAAATGTTGATACCCGACAATAAACGTAAAAGATAACGTTTGTACCTTCGAAGTCTTATATTGTAGGACTAATATACTTGTCATGTTAAATACAAAAGACAAAATCTGAAAACTTCTGGCCTAGCGGACTGCGAATCAGGAAATGGTATTCTAAAAACCAGTACTATGGTGAAAGTGTTGAGTCCTCTAATGTCAATGATAACAGTTAAGCATACGACTTTTCATTTATCTGTTGTTCTTTTCGTCATGGCTTCAATCCGGTTAATGTCCTGGAATGTTACTGGCATTATGTCAGCGGCTTCGCATCTCAACACTGCCCTCACTTCACATAAAGTCGACATATGTGGCATATCAGAGCACTGGCTACTTGATGAGCAAAGACATCTGTTTCAGAGTATTCAGAGTGATTTTGACTGTCATGTTATCTCTGACTTTTCACTTCATCCTCTCGCTCACGACAGGAGGCGTAAAGGAGGCGTCGCTTTGTTGTGGCGTAAAGGTCTTTCAAGCCGGGTGACGGTAATTGATTCCGCCAATGACCGAATAGCAATATTGAAACTTACTTTGAACTCTAGCGTGGTATTCGTTATTCAAGTTTATCTCCCGACATCCCGTTATGGCGCAGACATTTTCTCCGAATATATTGCCAAATTAAATGAATTCTGCGCGTCGTTCCTTTCTGAAGGTTCAGTTATTATCATGGGCGATCTTAATGCACGGTTAAGTGGACCCAGAATCAACGGATACGAGAACAACCGAGGTCACCAACTTCAAGCTGTTTTGAATCGTCATCAACTTTTCGCGGTAACAACTTCCTGTTTGTGCAAGGGTCCTACTCATACTTATGTTCACTCTGATGACGGCTCATCTTCCCTGATTGATCACTTGATCATTGAATCCAGCAAACATGACCTTATTAAGGAATGTCGAGTGCTCAACGAGAATTATCTTGATGTATCTAATCATCGTCCAATTTTCTGTGAATTATGTTTCCATGTTGACATGTCAACCACGTGTGAGCAATTGCCGCGTACCTCATTTAAATGGAATTCAGCTGATGGTTCTGATTACTCCGAAACCTTTCGCCAATCACTCCATTCACATTTAGTAAAGTCTGATTTGTGCGAACGCGTCTTGGCATCTGAACAAGACATTGAAATATTTACCAGAGATATTACATCTTGTCTATACTCTGCGTCGGAGGCTTCGCTTAAGAAACGCAAATTCCGTTCATTCCTGAAACCCTACTGGAAGGGTGATCTGAAGGCCTTGCATAAGGAAATGTGGAGACTTCGGTGTGTATGGATTTCCCACGGAAGACCTCGTGACTCTAACTCTATTTCGTTTGTTCGATATAAGGAGGCAAAACGAAAGTTTCGTTTAAAACATAGACAGCTCTCAGAAGCTCATTTAGTGAACTTAAATACGGAGTTAGAATCTTCAGCTGACTTGAATCAGAAATCGTTTTGGTCGATGATTAAGTCTCGACGCAAGGACTCGTGTGGTAATTCTGGGGCGGAAATGAAATTTGAAGACGTTACTGTGAGAGATCCACCTATTCTTGCACTGCACTGGGGAGATTATTTTTCAAAAATTTACACAGAATCATTTAATGTAAATTATAACGATTCATTTAGATTGGAAGTCGAGAACGCTTTTAAAAGTTTTATGGAAAACGATTCTCAATGTAGCAACACTTCGCTGACTGATTTCACTTCTGTTGAGGTCAAAACTGTCTGTATTAATCTCCCTCGTGGTAAAGCTGCAGGTGTTGACTTAGTTGTTTATGAACATCTTATTTTTGCAGATGATCGTGTTTACCATTGTCTATGTAAACTTTTTAATGCTTTTAAAAATTTATTTTTTGTTCCGAAGGATCTCAAAAGGGGCATTATCTGCACACTTTATAAAGGTCATAATAAGCCAAAATCTGACCCTAACAGTTATCGAGCTATTTCTCTAATGCCTGTTATTCTGAAAGTCTATGAAAAACTCATCCTCAACAGACTAGTTAATGAAAACCTATTTAAAGTTAATCCTTTACAAAATGGCTTTCAGAAAAACGTCAGTAGCACTATGACGTCATATCTTGTACATGAATCTGTTATTTACTCTGGTGAAAACAACAGTAAATTGTATTCTTGTTTTTTGGATGCTGCCAAAGCCTTTGACTGCGTTTGGCATAAGGGTCTGTTTGTCAAACTTATATCTCTAGGTTTTAAACGTGATTTTATTAATGTCATTGTTTCATTATATAAAGATATGTACAGTGCAGTTCTTTATCAAGGTTTTATTTCAAAATGGTTTCCCATATGTCAGGGAACCCGGCAAGGGAGTATTCTTTCTCCTTGGCTTTATTCTGTGTATATTAATGATTTGTTAAATGAATTATGTGCTTCTAAGTCTTCATTTTCTATTCAAGACGTTAACGTCACTTGTCCTACTCAAGCAGATGATATTGTTCTTCTCTCACTATCCAAACGTGATCTTGATAACTTAATGCATGCTTGCCATATATATAGCTGTAATTGGAGATTTGAATACAACGCTTCGAAATCTGTTGTTATTGTTTTTAATGAAAAAAGAAATGCTTTTGTAAATACGAAACGCAAGTGGTTCCTTGGGTCAAAAGAGGTACTAGAGTCCTCTTATACTACACATGTTGGTATTCACGTGGACAAGTTTCGACCTGGTCGTCCTGAAATAGACGAAATTGTGCATAAGCTGCGTGGACAAACCTTTGCGCTTATGCAGTGCAACTTACTTGGCACAGGAATTAATCCTCTTACAAATTTGAAACTTTACAAATCTATTGTCCTTTCTAGAGCTTTGTTTGGTTGTGAGCTTTGGTTCGCGCTTTCTTTAACTGATTTGCGGCGACTAGAGACTACACACCATCTATGCGCAAAACTTTTACAGAATTTTCCGATACGTACCAGGTCAGATATTGCATTGGGAATGTTAGGATTAGTATCTCTCTCTGTATATATTGAACAATGTAAGTTAAGATTTTTTGCTGCTATATGTAATGTTAAGTCTGTATGTACGGCGAAGCAGTTGTTTTTGTTACGTTTATACCATATGTATTTAGGTATATATAAGTCAAAAACAGGTTTTATTTTCGACGTGTGGAAGATTTTTCATAAATACGATTTGCAGTCATTTGTGTACGATTACTTAGAGTCAACATGCATACCAAGCAAATACACATGGAAACATATTGTTAGACATGTTCTACTTCTTGAGGAAAGTAATCAATGGAAACAGCGTTTGTCTTTAAATTGTGAGTTGCGCAGGTTTAGGAATATTCACATGGAATTTTCTCCGTCGATTTTGTGGTCCATTTCCAAAGTCTCTCCATTTTTATCTGGTATTTGTAAACGCGTTTCCAAATTATGGATTACTCCCCCTGACTGTGAGCTGCACTGTGCTAAATGCAATTTATCTGTCCCAGATGCTGTTGCCCATTGTATTTTAGATTGTAGAAATATAGATATTGTCACAATTAGAGATGCATTTTTTACAAAAGTTGTGAATATTTATCCTGTCCTTGTATATGTTCTGTTAGACCAAGCGGACAGGGAAGAACAAATCAATATCATTCTTGGCCGTCCAAATGATAACATTGTTCTTGCTCTTGGTGAGGATGACGTCGTATATTCTTTCGTTCAAGATTGTCTTTATTTCGCAGATAAAGTATCTGCCCTGACCTTTCAGTAATCACATTATTATATACTCTGTAACATTTCCTGTATTGGTGTAAATTTATATCTGCACTTATACCTGTACTTATACAATAGATATACTGAAATATAATTGTTGGTAGCCAACAAATAAGCTTACGCTTCCCTGTAAATTAACATGTGTCTATAATTTGACTAATGGTAGTATCTCGTGAACATTTTTGTCCATCAATTTATTTATTTATCATATATTTATTTATCTTGTTTTCTCCCTTGTCTCTAAAATATGTCCGCTCACCTTTTTGTCATTACTTTGCACCTATTATTGTTTGTATTCTTATTTGTAACTCTTCACTTATGGAGGAAATAAAGATATGAATGAATGAATGAAAGGATTTATAGTTTAGTTGTTTTTCTATATCTCATCAGAGACTTGTATATCACAAGTCTCTAATCTCATCGATGTGATACATACAGTTTCAAATTTTCTTATTAGTAAGCTTGTATATATTAGAGCTCGGATAGTGTAACCCATTGCTAATTACAATATTCCTCTATATTTAACCAGGGACGTATATAGTGGATATATAGGTCTCTGATGCAGGCATCTGTTCCAAAGAAGATGTACTTAGAGGTTCGGCAAATAACAAAAATGTTGATACCCGACAATAAACGTAAAAGATAACGTTTGTACCTTCGAAGTCTTATATTGTAGGACTAATATACTTGTCATGTTAAATACAGAACCAGCTTATAGTTCATCCCAAAGGGGGCGGGGATTTACCTGTGCTCTCGCCTAAGGTAGGAAGCCAACCAGCAGGTTCAATTTAGAAATGCCCCAGGCCTTGTAATCAACAACTGTCCAGGTGTCCTTGTGAAGTGGATGACAAGAGGTTTTCGATACAATATTCTTTCTTTTATTAATACAATACAATACAAAATATTTTATTAACGTGTCACGTGTCAATATTACAGATATATAAAATACAGTAGAAGTCATAAAAACTTTACAAGTTGCATTAAAATTATATTCACATCCAGACTTATGAGACACAATATAGTAAAAAGTTCTGTTAAATATAGGTAAAACAGGATCTTCTGCGGTACATCAGATAGAGTGAAGAAGCTAAAATAGGCTGAAGATCATCACTTGTCATAAGATAATGAAATTGTTCATATGGGTTTAATTCTAAAAAGTTTGGACAATAATTGCTTGCTTCACTAAATAAAATTCGCCTAATATCTGAATAAAACTCACAGTCAATTAAAAAATGGCGCTCGTCTTCTACTAATCCTGACTGACATAAAATACATTTCCTCTCATGTAATGCTAAGGGAGGACGAGAATACCGGCCTGTCTCTATTTTCAATTTCAAATTACCACAACGGAACTTGGCTAACGTTTGCCTATGCTTAAAATTTACAACAGTATATATATATGATTCTGGGGTAAAAACAGATTTAAACGTACGGTAAGTACGCAACTTAATCGTTTATTGATACAAAATTTGCCTCAATTGAATAACAATAAATATGTAATAGTCGTATTGTGAATGTAATACTTTTATTTTTTCAGGTGTCTTATGATATTGATGTACATGCAGCACATTTAATGAAAATTTAACTGGAACAATCTGCAAAAAAAGTGAATGTATCGTATGTGATATCAGAAATATAGATATACATCATGTGATATACATAATGTATGTATCTTATCGTGTATGTATCGCATATTTATAGCTTGAACACTTAATTCGAGTTGGTACCGACACCGTATAGGTGATTATGGTAGGACCGCTTCACGGCTGAGCGCTCCCAAGTCGAGGCTAGCCGCGGGACTCGATGGTCACGGATGGCTGCTGTCCAGGTAAAGTAGTCTACGGCTGGCAGTGCTGGTATTGCCGCGCGACAGAACCGCCCGAGGCGAATCTCGCAATATTCGTCATGACGTTTAATATTAGGCGATTTTCACGAAAACTGGATTGCTCCGTCAATACTAGATTCGAGGAGCAGAATTAGCGTCAGTGGAGAACAAAATAGACCCTGTCGGACATTTCTAGACTGTCGGGGAAACTTTTAGATAGTCATGAAATAAATAGTGTAAAGTTCATGATTTCTAGATAGCTCGATAGAATTAGACGGTGGTCATGTTAAATTGGATATGATTCACAGAACTAGCTTTGACCGTCGAAAATTAGCCATGAAAATTCATAATTAGATACGATGCTGAAAAAATGGACTGGGTTGGGTTAAATTAGATCTTTTTTGGTAAAATTGGTGAAAATTTCAGAATTAGTAGAAAATATGAAAAAACTAGTACATTCGTGTCTCCCAGTGTACTGTACTGTAATACTTTCAGTTTCACTTTGAACTATTGGAGTTTCAGTTTCACTTCGGTTTCACGTACGCGTGCACTAATACATAACAATTCGTAACAAAACAAATAGTTTCAAAATTATATAAAGCAATACAAGTAAACACACATACGCACACACGGGAGGCCGTCCTTAAATGACCTTAGCTGTTAATAGGACGTTAAACAAAATAAACCAAACCAAACCAAATTACAAAGAAAATATGACAATAATACTGAAGAAAGGAATATTGACTTATAGAATTAAATTAAACAGGAATTAAATTTTGTAAAATTCTTTTTCCCTAAGTATGATTGGAACAGGGATGGGCACAATTACATGGTAATTAGATTACAATTACTTTTAGGTTTTGCTCAACTACAATACAATTACAGGAGTTTTACAAAGCAATTGATTAAATTACAAATTAATTTTGGCATTTTATCATATGCCATAAATCAAACATTTTGTCCCGCTAAAATATTTATCCAGACATCATGCATTTTCTTAACATATATGTATTTCATTTTTATCTAATATATAATGCTGCAATAAAATTTCATATACAAAATAACATTAAAATAAGTTTTATCAATATTAAATATTTGCCCAGTTGGCATTCATCAGCCCATAACTTCCAAATGAAAGCAATTCAATGAGTAAATTTGCATTTGGTAAAGATTTTTAAAGACTATATCCAGGAATTTGGCTCCTACGATGAATAATCAAATTATTATTGTCAAAGATGGAAGAGCCTTTTCAACAGCCATCTCTCGTTATCGCCAACGTGACAATTATGGCGTCACTATAACAATGATGTCATAATAAATATTTGGAAGTTAAGGACTTGTAACCTTCAAGTGAGCTTGGTAACGTTATATAGTGGGGCTGCAGTGTAATGTAAATATGTGATTATGAATTGCACCATATATACATAGAGTCAAGCATTTTTTTCAATTTTGTGGTTACATTTATGGATAATAATTACAATAGGTGTTTCAAACTTCTCGATGTTTGAGAGGCAATGTTTACACCTTGCTTTAAAAGTATTGGTGATATATATATATATACTTGACAGCCTTCTAGAAGGCATGTATGCTAACACTACCTATATTCATTCAATTCACCAAATGGTGACATGAAGACATGTTTGTTGTTTTATGTCCAGGTTTGTGACCCTGAGGCCGAAGTATAGGGTCAGCCTGGTGGTCAATTTTTAATCAAATTTTAATTCAGACACAGGGTTATACTAGGGGTTTGAATATAATATCACTTTGGATACAGATGAAATCGAACGATATTGTGGAATAAATGTACCATCTTTTAGAAATGATAAAAAATAAAGGTAATAATATCTTATTATATGGTAAAGTAATTTTAAAGTATCTGGATTACAATTACACAATTATTAGCTCACCTGCCTGAATGGCATGTGAGCTTATGTAGTGGTGCATCATCCGTCTGGCCGGCGTCAACTTCTTCTTGCAATTGATAACCAAGCCCAGGGACTTGATTGGGCCTGTAGCATACTGGGATGAAGGACTATCAAGTTTGTTCAACTGAATGACCTTGACCTACATACAAGGTCACATAGGTCAAATAGGCTAAATTCTTCAAACAATGATTTCTCGATAGCAAAGAGACCTGATATTAGGCCAGTTGTGTACTTGAATGAAGAACTAGAAAATGCATTGACATGAATAAACCAATCCTCACTGATATTTGAATAAAGTGGTTATCAGCACAGTCTCTGAGGAAATGACCTAAATCAACTTCAAAGTTGCTGTAGAGCCAAGTGATGATACAGGACCATTGGGCCTCTTGTTTTTCATGTAATTAATCAAATTACAATTACATGTAATTGAATTTTTCATCAATTACAAATTACACCAAATACATTGGAATTTTGTAATTAATTGCAATTAATTACAAATAACAATTACCTCAACCCTGGATTAGAAATATCTTAAATACATAATTATATAATTATAACAAAGTGTAATGTAATTAACAATGACTTGATTATGGTTATATGTTGTGATAGGAATCCTTTTTCACAAGATCTGTTCGAATCATGTCCGAGTGACCCTCCAGATGCTAGTACTGACAGTGATACACTCCCACCAAGCCCTGGAAGCAGGTTCCAAGAACCTTCGGAGATAGACCTGGTAATTCTCTGTGATTACAGTGAGTCAGTGACTGGAAAAATCTATGTTCATATAACTAGAAAGTATAATATATACTCAATAAATATAATGATGATAATAGTTGGATAATCTATGAAAGACATTACAATTTCTATTGAATTAAATATTAATTGATTTACTGTATCCATATGTACTGTTAGTCTTGTTCAGAACATTGTTATCTTGAACCATATATTATTTCAATCTTATAAATTTCAGGTTTCTCCTTCCTCGAGCTATCCAGATCAGCTACCACCTGAGGCTGGAAGGCTGACCTCAGATCAGTAATCATCAGCACTCATAGATGACAGTAGCTCAAGTGATGAGTTAGATTTTATGAGTTCATCGCCATTTGACAGGGAAAAAGGTGGTGACGCGGCCCCCACGAATGAAAGAGTCAAAACCAACTTACGAGGAACTTGATGTATGTATCAACATTAAGAACTTGTTGTATGGTATTTACATTATAAGTAATATGCAGCATGTCAAGTTTGCCTGTACAATTGATAATTATATTGGTGTCTTGATTTCAATACAACTATGACAAGAAAACTGTTAATACAGCTTTATCTCTATAATAAATACACATATTAGTGTATTTTAAATGGTCGCTAGCAAAACGCTTTTAATCATTGTGTTAACATTTATAAAAATGTCACTATTCTATGTTAAATTTAACTGTTTGACCCGAAGTTATTATGATGTTTCTATCCATTTCAGGCTGAAAACTTCATGTTGAAAGCAGAAAATGCTCAACTAAGAAGAAATATGCTGTCCTTAACAAAGCAGGTAAACATGTTTAAAAGGCAAATAGAGGATTTTGAAAAGAGATTGGAAGAGATATAAAAATAAATTTTAAACAATTTCAGGAAATTTAATCTCAAAATTATCAGCAATGTCAGTCAGTATGATTGGCCCATATTGCAAAGAATTTGGAATTACAGGAAAAGATTTGGAAGAAGACTTAGAAAACATTTCTCCAGAAACTACAACTATTAAGAAGGGATTAGCTTTAGAACTTTTTTCATACAGTAAATCACATTTTAAAAACTTTTTAGACAAATGTGCTGTGTGGTTGTCCAAATTATCAAATTTACCTATAGACAATATTTCCTTATCTGCTCTTAAAGCATCCCTGTACAATCTCATAAACAAAAAAAAAGAAAGCTGGAGGAAGTGGAGCAAATGTCCTTCTACAAGGTAATTTCAATATACCTACCTGCACAGTTGTACACCCAACAGATACCAGAAATGAAGAAATCTTGGTGTCACCACCCCAACAAACAACTGTGCCAACACAGGCTCCTTCATATCAAGTGAAACTTCTCAAGCGAAAATTAGACAGAGCACACAATAAACTGTCAGAATGTAAGAAATTGAGAATAGACTGTCAGATAAAAGATAAGGATTTGTTTAGAATACAGAAGGATATAGAAATAACCAACAAAGAAAGTTCACAACTGAAAAAAGACAAAAATGCATTGAAGGATAGTGTGAAGGACATGAGAAAAGAAATCAAAGGGAAGGACCAAGTCATTCATGTTCTGCAGAAAGAGAAAGTTGAGAACTATTTGGTAGAGAGTGCAGGCATGTTGGAAGAGGCAAAGGGCGAGGTGGAGAGAACTAATGTTTCCATCACCAATTTAGAAATAGACAATGAGTATTTGGAAACTTTGCTGGATGACAATGTTACTATTTCTACCTTCAACGAGGTAGATAACTGTTTTTCAACTGACTTTACCAACTGTGTGATGGATTTGTTAGACAATAATGTGGCAGCAGGTAAAGCTAGCCAGGTAATTAAAACTGTGTGTAATTTCTGTGGGAAGGAACCTACTAAGCTGCCAAGTAGACAAACAGTTAACAGAATTAATGACCAGCGTCTGTGTGTTGCCCAGAGACAACTTGAAGATATTGCAGATAAAGCTAATTTGACTTTGTATTCTGATGAGACTTCCAAATATGGCAGGTCATTTGAGGTTTTCGCTGCGTCAGATTCAGAAAAAAACACATACATGTTAGGACTCCGTGAAATGAGTAATAAATCAGCAAGTACCGTCTGTGAGACATTTAAAGAAATAATGGAGGACATCAATTACATCAATGATGGAACAGACACAGGGCACCGTATTTTGGCAAATGTGAAAAACACAATGTCAGACCGTGCTGCCACAGAGAAAAAAATTCACCAATTACTGGAGACGTACAGAATAGATTTATTGCCACAAGTGAAAAGTGACTGGGGAGGCTGAGCCAAGAGGAGCAAGCTGTTTGTGGAGAGTGAATCAGAATTTAAGAGAGAGGAAAGTGGAGCTATACGGTTAATAAGAATATCTAGCAAAGCATTCTGTCGCGGGGGTGATGAGAGGAATGGTGTCCATGGTCCATTCAAAACTTTTGTTGAAGGCAAAAAAGACAAAGTTTCCTTTGTACGGTTTCAGCATAACAGATTTAATATACTGTTTCTGTTAGGAGAAATCACCTTCCATCACCGAAATAATATGGCAGAGTTTTTGGAAAATGTTCATGGGACATCGAACAGGTTGTTGAAAGCAGTACTGGCTGACTTGAAAATTCAAACTTATATTGCTGGATGCCGTACTCTAGGTATCATATCCAAGTATGTGACTGGTCCTCTGTGGCGGGTGGTTGCATCCAACAGTCACATCCTGGAGATGGCAGAAACATTTTCAAATCTCATGGATTTTTTTAGAAAAGGGAAAAAAATTATGCAAATGAAATTTTCACAAGCAATCCCTTTACCTTCCCCAATACAGAGATTGGAGGTGGCCCTGTTGATGAGCTTCTGATGCGGGATGATCAACTTGATTCTATCACAATAAAAATTATACAGTGCCTATTTGAGGCAATGTTTCATCTCCTGAAGCGGCATACATCGGACCATTTAAGTGGTGGAAAATACTTCAGTGTGGATTCAGAAGTGTGGGAAGAATCACGTAGTACAATTAAGCATAACAAGCTGCCAGAGTTCGTTTTCGGCCAGTTGGAATTCCTACTGAAATACTGTCCCAATGCCTCCATTATATGTAATGAAGCATTCCTCATGTTTTCCCACAACAAAACTAGTCAGTGGTTGGCATCCATTGATGAGGATCGCAGACATACCATTCTGACCCAGGCTCGTAAGGAAGGGCGTCATCTTAGAACTCAATTTCAAGATAGAATTAAAGCCATAGAGAAAAACAGTATGGACATTTTGAGACGTAAAGAGCATGAACTGAAGGAAAACAAAGAACGGCTCTTTCATCGGAATGACAAAATGACAACCGATATTTTGTATTTCGGACTAAGGCAGTCAGATGAGGAGATGAACAGTCATTTGCAGGAGATAGGGACATCAACAGAACAGATGAAGGCGGTAAAAGCCCAAATAACATTTCGAAAGAAAGTCCTCCATCAAGTGTCTGATAAAAAAGACGTATTTATGTTTTCCACTAGAAAAAGAAATAGGACACTGAAAGGGCTTATGGAAAAATTGGTGTTAGTGAATGAGGCCAGGAAAGGTACAACAACAGAGATTTCTCAGCGAGAACAGCCCCTTCTTGTCAATAAGAAGATTAGGCACAGATTTGAAGACAAGTGGTATGCTGGAGTCGTCTTGTCAGTGGTACCAGGCTTCGCAGATTGGTACAATGTTAAGTATACAGATGATCCTGCTGTGTATGTTTACAAGATACAGGAAGATTATGCGGCAGGAAACCTGGTCGTTGTACCAAGTCACAGGTACACACTGTGATGCTGTTATGTTGTTCCAATTATGCTGAAATTCTTCATGAAGATATAATCAATATAACTTTTTTTTTTGCATTTTCATGCCACCGCCTTAAATTATTTGTGGGTGGATAGGTGGTCATGAAATCTGTATGGCATTATTTTTTTTAAATACCCATACATGTATCTGCCAATTTTAAGTTCTGTTGTGCCCGTCCTGTTCTATTTTATAGATTCAGCTACTCTGAGTTGATGAAATTAGGTGCACTAATTTCACATGGAGACTGGGGCATTCATGTCTTACAAACATTTCCAGTTGCAGTACTTTGTAGTTAGTAGTTATATGAAATGAGTTGTTTTCCTGAAATAAAAAGTTGTTGGAAGTATGACATCAAAGTATTTATTTTCATCTAAATATTTAATACAAAACATTGATTTCTATACCCCTTAAAAAATCTGTGATATTCAAATAAATTAATAATATTGTTATTTGTGTATTACAGTAATCTTTAAAGTGGCACAAGAAGCAACAAAAGACTGGAAACTGGGAATATTCAACTTAATTTGGTAAGTTCCAAATTTTAATCCACTTAAAATGGCCATAATGGAACATTTTACCTGCAATATCTTACATAAAAATGAAAGAATGTTCTGTTTTTTAGTTTGAATATTACAGTTGGCCAATTCTTACACCAATTATACAAACAAAATCATATTCAACTAATCAAGATACACGGAGTACACGTTTTTTGTATATTTGAAAAAAAGGCCATTTTAGGACAGTGGATTTTCGTTTTTTATAAATCGCATAGAACATTTGTTTTTCAACCGATTTTCAATCTGTTTTCTGTTTTGTAATCAGAAAACATAGATGAACAAAATACAATACAGTTTAGATACAAACATATCTGGGGGAAAAAATGGTTGAGCATTGCTACTAACGGCTTTCTATAGTTCCGTCACACGATGTCCGTTTTACGATGTATAACGTCCTTGCAACAGCCAGTGGCATATTAGGATAGCGGTAGAGGAAACACCAACAGCCGAGTCCGTATGGGGAGACACAACATTCAAGCTTGGCGACATCTAACACGATCAAAACAAGATGTGTAATGACAAACGTTACCTTCCTACTAGGTTTCAATGTTACACGTATTAACACAGTTCATCGGTTAACTACTGTTTTAATGAGCATGCTATCAATAAAACTTCAAATAAGACCCGGTTTTCTCGATAGCTATTGAATATCGTCTTATGATTGAATTTATCAATGTTACGTTTGCACTGTGTTTACAGTGAGGGGCACCCGTGGGGTGACTATGGGGCATTGAGTGTATCGGGTACGTAGCGCGAGATGCACGTGCTTTACCTGTGATACAGGTGAGTTAGACAGGTGTACTAGGTACGTGGGTCATTCGAGCTTTTGCAACGCACCTCGACAGACGCTATAGTGAGATACCACACTTATTAACATGAGTGAGAAAGACATTCCCAATTCCGAAGTTCCTAATACGTCTTCGGCACCAACCCCGCAAGAATCAGCAGGCACAGGTTTAGAGGCCATACAAGCATTTTCTCTGTTTCGACAGTATTTAGACACGAAATTGGACAGTTTTAGGGCGGATTTGATTGAAGAGCCCGACTCCAAGAAGGCGAGGTCCGACCATTCCTTGAAATTCAAATCTCCAGGGAACAAGTTACAGTTTCAATTTAACGAAGACATAGACACTGATATAGCGAAACAACAGAGGATGTTGGAAAAACGCGACCTAGACAATTGTGCTGCTTTGGTGTCGGATATAAGGCTAAAAATCCATAAGCGCGACAAGCTTATTCGCTTAGCGGACATGTCTCCGGCCGGTTGGACTACAGTCAAAGAATATATTTCGGACGACCTTGCCTCGGACTCCGAGGATGAAAATCGTATTCGTAAGGCAGAGAACAGGGCTTTACGAAGCATTAGGCAAAAGAACGATGTTCGGAAGCGTAGTTCTGCTACTTACAGTAATGGCGGCAACGCTACACGTGTCCGCCAGCCTCAGGGAGCCAACCAGAGTTGGACAGCAGCAGCCTCCGGTTCACCATTTTTTCGTGGCCAGGGATTCAGCGGCACACCCATCAACCCAAGGGAATGTTCCCCCTCGGATCAGTGTTTCTCATGCGGAGGTTTCGGTCACTGGAGGAGGGACTGCGGCAAGTATAGACAGTGCGGTACCCGTCAGTTTCAGCAGTCAGGAGGAGCGAAATGAGGACAGCAGCGGCATACATGATAAGTATAAAACGCCCCAGTTGTATGACATTGACGAACTTTGGTCACACAAACAATTTTTCGAGTATCAGGACAAATATCCTGTTATATCTGTAAAGGGTAGGTTAAAACAACACCTACAGTTTTGGAAAGACATTGACGCGGCCGAGTTTATAATCAGTACAATAGAGCATGGCTATGTCATACCTTTCATTTCAACTCCTCCTCGTTCATTTTCTAAAAAAAACAAGTCCGCCTTATCAGAACCAGAGTTTGTCTCGCAGGCCATAGCCGATTTGGTTAGTAACAGGTGTGTGACTGAAGTTCCCTTTGTTCCTGCTGTAGTTAATCCTTTAAGTGTGGATTTTAGTAGTTCAGGTAAAAGACGCCTTATATTAGATCTAAGGTTAGTTAATTTGTACGTGTGGAAAGAAAAAGTAAAATTTGAAGATTGGAGATTAGCATTGGAATATTTTGAGGACAAATCCTTTTTGTTTAAATTTGACCTAAAGTCGGGTTACCACCATATCGATATTTCCTGTAGCCAACAGACCTTTCTGGGATTTTCGTGGGAAGGCAGGTTATATTGTTTTACTGTCCTACCGTTTGGCCTCTCGTCAGCCCCTTATATATTTACCAAAGTTCTCCGACCTTTGGTCAAGTTTTTGAGGTCACGTGGGATAAGTATAGTTCTGTACATTGACGATGGGTTTGGTTGTAGTCGACAATAGCTAGCTTGTATCTCAGATAGTGCCTGTGTTAAGAAAACACTTAGTTTGGCAGGCTTCCTGGTTAACAAGGACAAGTCCGTATGGGATCCGTGTCAGTCGTTAACTTGGTTAGGCATAGTGTGGAATTATGCTGAGTTCACCCTGTCCATTCCGGACTCTAGAGTTGTGAAGCTTATCTCCTGTATAGATTCAGTTTTAGGCGGGTTACCTGTGGTTACGGCCAGGCAATTAGCAGGGTTATAGGTTTAGTTATCTCTTTTAAACCAGTCATAGGTAATCTGTGTAGCATCATGACAAGGCATTCTCTCATAGTTCATAGTTCGTGCACCTACGTGGGATTCCAAGGTCAAGGTAAATAGCGATCCCTTTATTTCAGAGTTAGTGTATTGGCGCGATACTGTTTCATCGCTGAACGTTAGACATCTAGCAAGTTATAGTATCCCTTCCATCGTTATGTTTTCAGATGATAGCGGCTATGCTTGTAGGGGCTTATTCTGTAGAACTTGATGATAGTATTTTTCATAAAATGTGGACTGAGGATGAGGCTTCTCGTAGTTCTACCTGGAGAGAAGTGAAGGCTATAGCATTAGCGGCCGTTTCATTCGCGCCCAAATTGAAAGGGAAAGTGGTTACGTGGTTTACCGATAGTTTGAACTGTGTATCTATAGTGAATAAAGGCAGTATGAATCAAGATCTACATGCAATCGCAGTGGATATATTCAAGACATGTTCGTTGTATGACATTTCCATAGACATTGAATGGATACCAAGGGCAAAGAATGATCGCGCAGATGTAATAAGCAAAATATTCGATTTCGACGATTGGAGTGTTTCTTCTGACTTTTTTGAGTTTATGGACGAATTGTGGGGCAAGCACACTATGGACAGGTTCGCAAGTTACGATAATGCCAAATTGTCACGTTTTTACTCAAAGTATTGGAACCTAGGAGCAGAGGGAGTGGATGCTTTCGCGAGACATTGGGCGGGGGAGAACAATTGGTTGGTCCCACCTATTCACTTGGTTATTCGTGCTATCAAGCACATTACAATCTCCAAAGCGTGTGGTACTTTAATCATTCCCAGGTGGCCATCGGCCCCGTTTTGGCCTCTCATATTTACTGACAAGCTGAGATACAGGGGACTATGTGAAGGACGTTATAGAGTTTCGTGATACGAGTCGTATTTTCGTGTTAGGTTCCGCAAGGACCACTTGGTTTAGCTCGGATTCATTCATAGGGAATGTGCTAGCTGTAAGATTACAGGCATACGTATTCCTATCTGTTTTGTACGATTTTTGTTATATCGTGCAAGTTTACATTAAATGATCGCAGTCATCATATACGTTTTGTTGTGTGTTACTAAGTTACGCTGTGTACACGTGGTTGCCGAGGTCACTGGGTGTCCCAGTTTCTTTGTTATTGTTTACGTTTTGACGTCACGAAACGCGAGAAGGTCATCGACGAGGTCACATGTATTGGGCTTGTGTGCCACGAAGGGTCATGATAGACCACAGTATATGACGAGGCCGATACCGTAGGTACGCGAGCGAGGTCATCCCAGATGGGCTGGATCACTGTATGCGGCATGATAGGCCGGTACATGAATTACATACAGTGTAGTAGTGTATGCGGCATGATAGGCCGGTACATTTAGGTGCGTACGCGGTTTTGTAAGCCGGTACATGTAGAAGTGCGAGTTTATGCCACATTACAGGCCGGCGTACACGTACAAAAAATGTAGTGCACAGGGACACGTTACAATAATAATGTATGTATAAAATATATGGGGGGTCGATATAAACATAACACAAGGGACGAAGCTCCGATTCTGGAAATCCCAGGGCGCCAATTTCAAATATAAATTAACAACACTTACTTTCAGTCTTTTTTCACGGGAATTGCTGCTATCGTTTCGTTATAAGTTATAGTTTTCACACATATAATCCTTAATTGTCCATCTGTTTTCATACTCCCCATTTTAAAGCACTTTGTCGGAAGTTTTCAATGTTCCCTCCAAAAAAGTGATGCTATGGACCGGAAGTTGCGCAACACCTTGGCAGGTCCGCACTGAATTATCAGTACCATCGGGATGCCTCTGGAGGTAAGTTACTTCTGCATGTTCCGAATGTTTGAAAAGTTCGGGAAACTTTGTTTTTCACATTGCGCGATTGCAGATTTCAGCATACAGTGGGTAATCTACGTAAATTTACGTTTTAAAATAACATAAAAATGTGTATTAGACTCCATAAACGGAAAAAGGGCTAGGTATGTATTATGGATTCTGTTCAAAACTGAGCAGTTGACACTGAAAATGGACTGGATATGAAATGGATTATGTTCAAAGTTTCGCATTTGACACTATAAACAGTGGGCATAATGTTCTTCTAACTGGAATTCCTGGCACTGGAAAATCATATGCTTTATCAAAGATAATTGACTACTGTCTCACTATCGATAAAAAAAAATTACGTAGCTGCCAGTACTGGAAAGGCTGCATCAGTGTTAAGAGAGAGAGTTTCACAAGATGTGAAAGTTTTAACTGTTCATAAACTGTTTGGTCTGCTCGATGGGCGCTTCACTGATGATGAACTTTGTGGTCTATTTGACAACGATGACAGATATGCATGTAAAAGAGGAGACGTTTTAAATGCTGAAATAATTGTAATAGATGAAATTTCGCTAATTAGCCAAAAACTATTGGAACAGATAGACAGTGTCTGCAAGCATGTCAGAGGGAATCAACAACCTTTTGGAGGTATACAGATGCTCCTTAGTGGGGACTTTTTCCAACTTCCTCCTGTTCCATCTCCTCAGTATGGAGACACTGGCAACTATGTTTTCTCCTCCAGACTTATTGATTTCTTCCACCATATCAATCTTACCGAGATTTATCGACAGAAGGAGGAGGATTTTGCATGTACCGTCAGAGGTGTCACAAGGTAACATAACAAAGACTACCTTAATACATTGTATTTTAAACATTTTTGTACTTACTCAGTTAAGCACATACCAAATTTCACCAGATAAAGTGCAAGTACAATAAGCACTCGCATTACTTACTTAGAAAACAATAAAAAAAAAAACACTGTAATTAGCATTATCATAATTTACTGGGATACTTTCAGCATGAAAATTGCTAAAATAAGATTACTACTAAAATATGTACCCTTTACAGTATGTTTGTTGCTATAGGAACACCTCAGTATAACAAACCACTAACTCACAACACTAACATATGATGTGAACCATCATCTTGAGCAAGTGTATTTTTTTTCATCATCATTGTAATATTTTGATCACTACTTATCATTATCATTGTGACATATACCTATACATCAATACAATTTCATTTTGATTTTGACACAAATCAACAATGACATAATCCTTATGCCATGTAATTGTCAGAAGATCAATTCACCATTGTGACATAGAATATATCCTCATCATAGTGTATTCAATGTATCTTGTTCAAATTACCACCATACTTGCAGAGTCAAATTTTACCCATGCTACATAAATATTTGTACTGTTCATTTTGCAAGTTGAGATATTATTTTACATTGACTTCAATGCTATGGCCACAAATTTACTCCAGAATGGTTCCTTCACTATCAAAGTAACCCATTGATATATCTTCATAGGGTGTACAAAAGAACATTATATCTCATGTATTTGTTTACATTCAATGTCCCTTTTTAAATGCTGGACTAGTATATGTAAGTATGTATGTACAGTATAGCTAGAATTGAATGTTATTAAGCTGAAATAAAGACTATCATCACATAATAGACCTTTTCAGTCATGTCATATGGTATACAACACTATAGTGACGTCATAAACAAATGATGTCTTTTAGTTTATGACCTCATGATTGAATCGGTAGTGAAAATTGTACTAAAAATACTGAATTATCTTGGTGAGCAATACCCTAGCCTCTCTGGGTGTTTGTTATCATGACACATTTAAAACACAAAATTTGAAAAGAATAAAATTTAACTTGCATTTCATTATTTTAGAGGCCATTTAGAGAGGGAAAGCCGGACCTTGCCGCCAGGGGACCTTCTAGTCCTTGTACTTCTTCCCTCCACTGCCTTAACCAGCTCTGAATGTCTTTCAGTTGATAAAGCCTGGTGTCATTTACAGTAGAAATAGGACGTTTGTCCCTGAAAACAGAGATCAGAAGACTGGTTTGTTCAAGGAAAGATACTGCTGCATCAAGAACAGTTCCATTATTTATAGACTTCTGATAGGCCTGCATTAAATAAAGGAAGTTGTGGTCTAACATCTCTTCTGCATAGTGGTTTCTCATTTTGTCTGCGGAGTCGGGGTACATGTGTGATGTTGTTATCTTCCTGTTCACCCGTCTGGAGTTGGTTTGTTCATCCCACTTCACGGCATCCAGCCACATCTCCCACACTATAAAATGGTCCCCTTTCCTCAGATAACGTGTGTGGTGTTTTTGGATTCCACTGGACAACACTGCATTCCTGAGTTTTTTTTACATTATGGGAAAAGTCTTGAGAGTGAGCCACCTTTCGAGACATGTTTACCAAATTTGGACTGAGATAGTTTTTGGTCTCTGCATCGTCATCATTTTCAAAATGCAATCACATGAATTGGCGATTTTGATCGCCGCCATCTTGGAGAATGAAGTCGGTTATGAATCCCCATGATTGTAATGAACATATGATATCCCAGATAATGTTGTACAGTTCTGTGGCGGTAACCGTATTGGTTGGATAATGGGCAATCGGAAAGCGAAATCCAGTATAGCCAAGAAAGGTAACTTGCAGGACTTCTGAAGCTAGTGTAGGTTCCACTTTCTGAGCCTTCAGTGCTCGCAATGACTCGCTTTCCTCTCCTGTGTCCACAAATCCAATAAATGTGTTCTCCCTTCCCTTCACATTTAGTACAAGGGCTTCTTGGATTTTGGTTTCATCGTGAATTATTCCACCATAATAACCTGCAGCAGGAAGTTTTACTTTTTTGGCTGTGTTTACCATCCACTCAAATACTTCTGTATTGATTCCAGGAATTTGAGGAACAATGTTTTTGTACTTTTGTAGAGTCCTACCAGATGGTAGCTTAAATAAATTGCTTCCTTTTAGGTTCTCATATGCCCTCGGACTCCGGCACCAAAGTTCCAGGCAAGTCCGTATGGTGTCCTGGTCCCATCTTATTCCACCTTTCTTTGAAGTCAGTATGTCATGCTGATTTTCAAGGAAACTTTTCATTTCTGAAGATGCTCCTGGAAATACTGTTGTCAGAATAGTTGAAATGTCATCCTGATCTGTCTTGCAAATGTTCACTTCTGATGAAGCATGCTTTTTGAAAGGATCAATATAATTTGTGCACTTAAAACATTTCTTAACTGTTGAGAGCACCGTTGTAACACAAAGGCAACTTGAACAGCGTAGATTTCTTGTAACTTTGTAATCTTCACCTCTACCAGATCCAATATTTTCTGCTATAATATTTGCTGGAACGTCGATTCCATCAGCTTCACTGCCTGTGCAAATATCGAGAAGGTCCGCAATATATAGAATGTTCTCAAGAGATCTCTCTGTCAAATCAAACTGATCAGACACACCAAGCCTTGCCAAATCTATCTCCTCTCCCCTGACCTGTAGTGTCCAATGTTGTTTTTGGAAATTTACTTTGATCTTCTTAAAGATTTCAATACCGTTAATTGTAATGTTTCCTTTTATATAAAACACAATATTTCCATTTCCTGATTATTCCACACAAAAATAATTACCAGAAAGCCAAGAAAATCCATTTTTTTCCGGGTCAATGAGTGTTGCAGGTCCTTGCCAGTATTTAATCCCGCTGTAAACACTTTTTCTTTTCCCATCTCCACCATCTCTCAATTTCACTGTTTTTACTTTAGGAAAAATTCTCCACATAAAATATAATAACTTCTTAAGTGTTTTGTGGTTTAGATTGTAGATGTAGTTGTAGAGTTGAATAAAGATGAAGTCGTAGAGTTGAGGTTCCTCTGTTTATTGGTGCAGGTGGGTATATTATGTGTCCGTACGCAGACGGCTAAGAGCGACATAAGTATGAATGGAAGGCTAGCTTTTATAATGATCATGATGTGCATCGGCCGGACAGATATATTTCCCCTCACTTAATATGGTTATGGGGTTCGTGACCTGAAGTCTACATGTAAACACCATATTAATTATAACTACACAAAGATACAACCAGTATTACATAAACACGGTATAGCTAACATCCAAGTTGTTTAGAGAACCGAGGTCTATCTAATTATTGGCAATTTAGCTAACATGTGTACATGTAGATATAGTTATTTACCAGTTCTAGGTATAATTATATAAACTTCTACTGAACATATTACAGTACACACAGATAACGAGCAAATGTTGTGCTCGCCATTTCTGAAATGTCAGTAGTAGTATCATGCTGGTATTTATGGAATCGGTGCAAGAGTTCTTCTTTAGAGATCTGACTTTCTGACTCTTCCACTAGGTGATGACGCAACCTGTTATAAAAGCAAAAATATGTGTTTTTGTATTTGTTTCAATATAATAATTTCTTTAAATGACATCTGCTTTAAAATACTTTTTTTTCAATCACTGGGTTTTAATATTTATTTGATGAAATAGCAATATACTGTCTTATCTTTTAAGATAATGCACTACTTGTAAGTGATTTTTGAAAAATTACAGTTGAAAAGTATGCAGTCAAACCTGTCTATAAAGGACAAAAAAGGGAGAGAGCAATTATGTGTCCTTTATAGGTTTCCTTTGTTAACAGGTGTCCTTCATGGACATGTGACCATTGTAGACATGTGTCCTTTATAGCCAGGTGTCTTTTACAGACAGGTGTCCTTTCCAGACAGGTGTCATTTACATACAGGTGTCCTTTATAGACATGTGTCCTTTATAGACAGGTGTCCTTTATAGACAGGTGTCCTTTGTACGCAAGTGTCCTTTATAGACAAGTGTCATTTACAGGCAGGTGTCATTTATATACAGGTGTCATTTACAGGCAGGTGTCATTTATATACGTAGAAGCTTGTCTTTCAAAACAGGTTTTAATGTACATTTGTAAATATCTTTCTTCAAACATGTACCAATACTCAAAATTTGAATTAATAGTTGATTTAGGTTTGCAACTATATATATATTGAAGCTGTTACAGGAAAGTCACACATGAGTATTTATAACAAAACCAATGACAAAATAGAAGAGAAAAATTAGCCCCATACCAAATTTAAGTTCCTTATCTGAAGGTTAGAAGAAAACTCTCATAACACCTTCAATGACTCAGAAAAAAACTTAAAAATAGCTATCGAGGCACAGGTCATATGCTGAAATTTGGGCTACCAAGTTTGTTCAAATGACCTTCACCTATATTCAAGGTCACTGTAATGAAATATGATTAAATCTTTTCAATAGCATTTGTCTGATTAACCGAAAAGGTCACTTGTTCACCTTTCAAGGTAACAGTGATCATAAATATATATCTGTTTAATTCTTTAAAAAGTATTTTTTTTTCAATCAAACAGTAATATTTTACCTTAAACTTTATCATGTTTATTTTGGTCAACTTTTAGGATTACATGTGAGAAATTATACCAATTGAGCAATGCAAGCCCTTGTGGTCCTTTCTTGTATGTCACAGATGAACATACATGTATGTATATTGAACTATGTTGATTTTACAGGAGAGGACTATGTTTATCACAGTCTGGATGAGGGAGACACCAGTGGCCTAATGGCAAAAAAAAGAGCTGCACATGAAGAAAGACTGCCAAGTCATCCTTAATGCTAACTTATCTGATGAGCTAGTGAATGGTATGTCTGGAATTGTTAGCAAGTTGGAATCAGATCGCGTCTATGTACATTTTCCTAGCCTGAACAGAACTGAAGTCATCACTAGGTACATGTTTACTAGATACAGTAACATATTGAAAAAAGATATAGGGAGCAGAAGACAAATCCCTCTTCAGCTCAGTTTTGCGCTAACTGTACATAAATCACAGGGTATGACCTTACACAGGGTATCCATTGATTGTACCAACATGAGACAGTATGGTCAGCTAACAGTTGCATTAAGCAGAGCAGTGGACAAAAAAGGATTTCAAATCAAGAACTTCAATGTTGGCCTTCTCCAAAAACCACCAGAGTGTATGGTTGTTTTCTATGACAAGTCATTCCTGGAAATTGAAGATAATCTAACTTGTTGTTAGAAAAACTGTGAAATTCCAGAGCCATTTCAGTTTAGAAGTACTGAGGGTGGCAGTGGTGATGTTCATCTTGGTGACGATGATGATGACAACAATGATGATGACGATTATATTGATGGAGATGATGATGCAGAATTGTTGAAGGTTCTACAAGATATTGGTACAGTAGCAGAAGAAACTACGACAAAGCAACTGCCAGACTACATTGATGTGGAGGCCATTTTAGATGAGTTGCAGATACAACACCCTAAAACTGAGCAGCAAAAAGAAGAGAACAACGCAGTGAAATTACTGAGTGAAATTATAAGCAACACTAAAAACTTTGTAACTTATCTATGGTTTGCAATTTGTGAACTTTCAGATAAACATATGTCATCGCCTTCCCTTACCAACAAAGACATACATTTATTCTACAGAAATTATAATACTCTGGTGCGCTCTGATGACTATCGATTGAAAATGAAATACCTACTAGGGCAAAACCCTTCATCAGCTCATGATAATATTATTTACAAAATATCTACAAAACTAAGAAACCACGTTATTCATAAGAAAGCAGAACCTCTTCGTGACACCTTAAGACAAGAAGCAAAAGAACAAGGAAGACACTTTGAGGAATCTGGAGAGGGAAGGGCAAAGATAAGGTATATTGCTGGCTGGTGTATCGCAGCTCTCATAAAAAAGTGTAGAGGAAACATTTCCTTGTCTCTTTACAATGTGAAAAAAATCAAAGAAACTGAAAGAAATATAACACTTAAGAAAGTTCTGGAACATCTTGAAGCTGATCCAGCTGTAGAATGTGTAGACCGAGAATCCATTCAGGAGATTGCTAGGAACATGCGCAGTGGTCTCTTAATGGTCAATGACTCTACTTTCTCTTTCTTTCTGTTACTTGACAAGAAGATAAGAACTCTACAAAGTTCTGCCAATTTTAGGTTATACAGTACTAATTTTGGTAACTTCTTAAAATCGTCATCGGAAAATGACTCTGAATTGGAGACTCAATGGAAAAACCTATTCACACAGTTGGAAACTGTTTCAGTACTTGACTTAAACACATTACTTCATCAAGCTATTTTAAAGTATGTACTGATGTCCCTTTCACAGTTTCGCAAGGAGTATGCTGATGAAAAGAACATTAAAAAGAAAGAAGCAACTAGGAAGCAGATCAAAATACGAACTGACTCGAAAACATCACTCAAGTTCAATTTCAAAACAATTTTGACAGACAGGACTCAAGACAAAGAAGCTTCACATAAGAGACTACAATCAGAAATCATGTCTGAAAAAGTTTTCTTGGAAAAAAAATTCTCAAAAAATGAACTTGTGTTATTGTGTCAGTCATATGGTATTTCTGACTACAAGTCTCTGAAAACAAAGAAACATATTCAAGAACGATTAAATGTGACTGTTATGAACTCTCCAGGATTCCAAAGTACACGTGTACTTGATGATGGTTCTGCTGACAACCTTGACATTGATGTAGTACCTGGTCCATCAGGTAATCCTCCAGCCCCTGCTTTGGATCTGTCTAGTGCAAGTGTTTCTGATGTTCCCAGTACCTCAGATATTTCCAACACTTCTGAGAGTAATAACCCAGCTGGTTCTAAATGTAAAAGAAAACGGGGAAGTGTTGGAAAGGGAAAATGTAAAGGAAAGCGAAAAAAGACATTGTGGCCTTGTGGAATTTGTGGACGGGACGCAAGTTTTGATTCCATTGGTTGTGATGGATGTGACAAATGGTATCATTCAGTATGTTTAAAAATGGACAGCATGGATGATCTGCCTGATGAATGGTACTGTCAAGAATGTTTGTGCTAAAAGTGTGATCCATGCTGTCAAATTTTCAAGTTGTATTGAAATTCCATGAGGGCAGTGTGAATACACAAGTTGTATTGAAATGTCATGTAAAGAGTGTGAATACACAAGTTGTATTGAAATTTCATGTGAAGAGTGTGAATACCCAAGTTGTATTGAAATTCCATGTGAAGAGTGTAAATACATTAAACTATTGAAATTTCATGTAAAGAGTGTGAATACACAAGTTGTATTGAAATGTCATGTGGGGAGTGTTAATACACAAGTTGTATTGAAATTCCATGTGAAGGGTGTGAATACATTAAACTGTATTGAAATGTCATGTGGGGAGTGTGAATACACAAGTTGTATTGAAATTCCATGTGGGGACTATGAAAACATGATGTATTGTAATGTCATGTGAGGAGTGTGAATACTGAATACATGATGTGTTAAATGTCAGAGTTGAATGTGATTACATTATGTATGGAAATATTGTGTCTGGTCTAAAAAGTATTAAATTGAGAAATTCTTTCGAGTTTTCATAAAAAAAAACATGCAATAAATCGCAAAGTGATGATATTCGGAAAAAATAGTTTGTCACCCTTTCAACCAAAACTTTCCTCCCTGCCTATCTAAATGTACCATGATTTATGGAATGGATGACTTATTAATACATTACTTTGAGACATTCATGCTGACATAAGCTCATTATATACTGCTTTCAAACCAGGTGATGTCAAAATTGTGTAGAAAAGATTTAAGGAATTTGCACATATTGCCAGCTTATCTCGGGGAAATAAAAAGCATTTGACCTCAACCTGGCTCTTTGACTTGACTTGAAATACCTTAAATCATGTATGTCATACTTTAATTTTGAAGAAAAAAATTAAATAATTGTAAATTTACTAGATTATCTATTCATATCAATCAGTTTGTGTCTTGTGGGTAATCAAAATTCTTATAACTGAAATTATCAAAAGATAAATGTAAGCCATTTTCATAATATTGCTGACTTGATTGGCCTGTGACATGGTGAAATTATCCTTTCATTTAAATCTTAAATTCAATGGTTTGAAATATCTGAAAAAAATATGATCTCATACAGCGTCATTTGGTTGCTCAAACCTCAGAAATCAAATGTTTATCTAAAATAAAAGTAAATTATTATACTTATAACATGGATCCTAATTCATAATATAATGACTATTTTAATAACTCTGAAATATGTAATCAATTAATTTCCCAGTGCCTGGGCACCACAATCTACAAATGATTTAACTTTTTATTCACCAATAGGCTCTAGTTGCATGTCTAAGGTACTCAGTATGTGAGCAACAACTGGAGCATTTCATTAAAATTATGCCATAAAAAGATATTGACACCTTGTATTACTGAATATAGTATATGAAAATCTACCTAAAAAGGCCTCTCCTAATTATGGAATACGTTTGGTAATTTTCTGATAATGCATAAAGCGATTAATTAACGATTACTCACCAAGACGCAATATCAGTCATATTTTTTTTCAAATATTGCGCCATATGTATGTGAGCAACAGCTGGGGCCCTTCATTAAAATTATGCCAGAAAAATATTGAAACGTTGTGTCATTGAATATATCATATCACAATCTACTTAGAAAAGGCCCTTCCTAATTATGGAATACGTTTGATAATTTTCTGATCACGCATAAAGCGATTAATTAACGATTACTCACCAAGACACGATATCAGTCATGATTTGTTTAAAAAATTCCGCCAAAATTATTCACTGCGGATATGACTCTTTCCGGTTGCCTCGGGAGTTTTCTTACCTTTGGCTGCCATTGTCCATCGCCTTCCGAAAGGTGTTGCGCAACTTCCGGTCCATGGCATCACTTTTTTGGAGGGAACATTGAAAACTTCCGACAAAGTGCTTTAAAATGGGGAGTATGAGAACAGATGGACAATTATGGATTATATGTGTGAAAACTATAACTTATAACGAAACGATAGCAGCAATTCCCGTGATTAAATGTTGTTAATTTATATTTGAAATTGGCGCCCTGGGATTTCCAGAATCGGAGCTTCGTCCCTTGTGTTATGTTTATATCGACCCCCCATATATTTTATACATACATTATTATTGTAACGTGTCCCTGTGCGTAGTGTGGTGTAAACGCGCGACATTGTATGTTACAGGTAGCAGTGTATGTTAGTCTAGGCCGGTATATGTACACTTAGCATTATATGCGACATCCTAGGCTGGTACATGTAGGTAATTTTATAGGGCCTTTGTTGTGCTTGTATAGGGAACTACTCTTAAAACAGGGCAGCCATATATTGATTTTTGTTTGTTTTGATTATACGACTTACAGATGTTTATAACCATGGACATTGGGCCTTGGCGAGTGCTTACAGCGCAGGGGATAACAGATTTGCGCCTCTCGTCAATGATTTACGGAAAGTTGTCTTCGCATCTAAGGCCAGGAACACTCAAAAAGTTACAGATACGGATTTCAGCACTGGTGTACTTGGGCTAATTCTTTTAATATCACAGTTTTACCTGCTTCGGATTTCGAGATCAGCTGATACCTAGTGTCTATAATTCAGTCTGCTAACAGTGTGGCTAAGTTAGACCAGGCTATATATTCAATAGGATCGGCTCATGATCTAGCAGGTGTTCCTAACCCTTGTAAATCTAGTTTTATTAAAATTGTTAGAGAAGGTGGCGCTAGATTGTTGGGTTCTAATCATTGTAAAAAGGACCCAATTACTCCGGAAATTTTGCGACGTTTATCTGATTCGTTTGCTAAGGAAAATAGTTCTCTCGCAGATCTCAGGGTCGTCTGCATGTGTCTTTTGGGTTTCGCTGGATTTTTTCGATTTTCCGAATTGGTCAATATTAAGCGATCAGATATAGAATTTTTTCAAAAGTACATGACGATTATTATACCGAGAAGTAAGACCGATGTTCACGGGTCTGGATCTGAGCTCGTTATTTCCAGAACAGCTACAGACCTTTGTCCAGTTTCCATGGTTGAAAGATATTTAAATGCAGCGCATATTCTACCGAACTCCACTGATTATATTTTTAGGCAATTATCTTATTGCAAACTTTCGAATTCCTACAGGCTTAGAAATTCTGGACCACTCTCGTATACTAGAGCTAGGGAAATTCTCCTTGAAAAATTAGAGATTTTAGGCCTAGATAGTAAAAGATTCGGGGTTACATAGTCTTAGGTCGGGAGGTTCTACTGCGGCAGCCAATGCAGGGGTCATCGATCGCATGTTCAAGAAACATGGTCGATGGAAATCTGACAAAGCTAAAGACGGTTACGTTCATGAAAATATCGACGAGAGGACGTCCGTCACGAAAAAACTTGGTGAGAATTTTCTTTATTATGTTACACTTCCCAGCCCGTTCCTTGTTTCCGATAGCGTCAGCTGCAGTAAGTGGTATTCTGAACACAGTGTGTTGAGTTTTATTTGATAAATAATTTATGTTCGTTTGAACTGGTGAATTAGAACATAATTGAATAATTGAATTAATCAATGTTACGTTTGCACTGTGTTTACAGTGAGGGGCACCCGTGGGGTGACTATGGGGCATTGAGTATCGGGTACGTAGCGCGAGATGCACGTAGGTGGGTTAGACAGGTGTACTAGGTACGTGGGTCATTCGAGCTTTTGCAGCGCACCTCGACAGACGCTATAGTGACCCCCCCCCCCCCCCCCCACCAAATCTATCTTGGAAAGAGAAGTTGTTCTTGTTTTGTTTTCTGTGTTACAGGTCTGTAGGCCGGACATGCACGTGGTAAAGAGGTCGAAGATCCAGGACTATTATGGCGGTATCGCGTGTGATTATGGACATTGTCGTGATTTTTGTTTATGAAAATGAGTGCACAGTAAATAGCTTCAGCTGCAGTAAGCGGTATTCTGAACACAGTCAGTGTGTTGAGTTTTATTTGATAAATAATTTATGTTCGTTTGAACTGGTGAATTAGAACATAAAAAAGTTATTCTTTGAACGAAATATATAATTTCTAGTATTTTATAGTAATCGGAAAAAATCAATTCACAACACGTAACATACACAAATGTATCTATATTCGCTTTTTCGACACATCATCCACGGAAATTTAAAGTGTGTTTTAATTTCTGTGCCCTCTATTTGCGGTACATTAAGTAAACATACATGAATTTGCTAACCAAACGACAACTATTGGAAAATTTAAAACATGCTTCCTCTCCAGTATTCCTGTTTTTGCTGAGGATCCTAATCTACCCTGTAACCGACCGCCCGTATACCATTAGAATCAAGGCGTTAAATCCAAAAACAAACAAACAAAACCTCGACCATACGCATTAGCAAGAAAATAATAATACCATTCCCTAAATGTATGATTTGGTTTTGTATAAAGTCCTATACAGTTATTGTAATTTAAGGACAGTCTACCCTATATGCGAGACGCATGCGTCTGGCGGCGAGTGTGTGCCTGTTATGTGAAGGCCCCTGTCAATCATATTACAGTAGATAGCAATACTAGCTGATGCTATGACATTAAATAATAAAAAACCGCCTTTGTTTGTTATCAATGATAAACTATTGTGAGCTGAGAACGACAGGCTACGTTTTTGCGAACATCAGTGTAGGTGACATATATTCTTACTGCATTGTGTATAGCATTATATCCCATAATTGGAATATATCTACTAGATATTTCGCTGTAGCAGTATAGGAGGCTATCTCTTGTATGTATAGCAGAGTTTCTGATAAAATACAAGATGTATGTTAACTTGACGGCATCGCAATTCTGACATGTCACAGTACACCGTGCATGATTAAATAAACAAGAACATATACCCTATACAAAATGTCACTTTGTCTTGTTTAATTTTTAAAATGGATGTACTACACACCGAAATATTGATTGCCAACTTATTGTCGGCTTAGTACTTGTTTGTATAGAGGCCTGCTTCTGCCAGAGTCGCTTTACAGGGAACTGCATTGAAGTTTAGCGAAAGGACCTACGGAACTAACGTTCAACGATGCTGATTGGTACAATTTGTAACTCGTTTACCTGTCAATCTATACTGCGAAGTATGTGGGCGGAGCCTGTTCAGTGTTCAAACGTTGAAACAGCCGGTGTGTCGGTAAAAGCCTTTCATGTCGGTGGGAGTGATTTCCTCTATGGCACGTATGATAGAGAGTTTTAAGTTCACACTCGCAAGTTCCCGGAATCGTTCTTGGGTCATTAAAGATTTAATTTTCGCAAAACAATTTTCAACTGGATTTAGATCCGGTGAATATACAGGCAAGAATGTATAGCCGACACCCTGCATTTGGAAAAACTGTGAAAGGGCTATCTCTGCGTTGTTATGGTGTATTGCACAATTATCCACAACTACTACATCGCCCGGTAAAAAAGCCGATCGACCAAGTCGGTCCTGAGATAAACTTGCTTCATTCCAGAAGTTCAAGTACGTGTTCATGTTAGAAGGTCCATCCACGAAATTGTAATATATAACACCATTCAAACCTACAACTAGGTTTAAAGTTAAATTACGACCTGGGTGAAATTTGCCTATTTCAACACATGCAACACCCTTTTTAGAATGACCATAATTAGAGTTAGTGGTGGTTATTTTGAACCCACTCTCGTCCATAAATTTCACTTGACACGGCCGTACCGTTTTGCAAAAATCCATATAGGCTTGTGTGTAAACCATATTATGTTGCGAAAACCTGTCACAGGATGGGCGTGTAATCCGTTTATATGTAAGATCCAATTTTTTTGACATAGTTCTGTATATAGTAGAAGTATCAACTTTTCCCGAGACGGGGGAATATTCAATCAATTTTTGTTTCAGTTCTGTCCCGGTTATAGATGGTCTATCTTTTTTTTAAAAATGTATCATCTCAATATCGGTTGTATTAAGCTTTGGTCTTCCCAATGTATTCCGTGTTTTTTCCGACAGAGCGCCATCTGACACATATTGCCTCCAGAAATTTGTTACAGTCTGGCGATTAACTTTATACTTTTCCGCAACTTTGGTAAAAACTCCTCTAGGAATTTCTCCGGTCAAAACATTCCCTCCAAGATGCAATGTTTCTTGGACAATCAGCTTTCTTAAATCCGAACTAATGCCATCTCCTTTTTTGTACTCTCTACCACTCGCGTTTTTCCGTGTAGTCATTTTGATTTTTTTTCTTCAATTTATGACACTGGCGCCAAAATATCTAAAAATAAATAATAAAAAGCGCGAAATGTCGCTTTGGTGTTAGTCACGCTTTGCTTTCTTTTAAATATTTCAATTGAAATACTGCTTTTGATCATTATATATTATAATGGTTATTTTAACGATAACACCAAAAACAAAGTCCAAATATACATGTTTGTGACGATTAATTTAAAAAATTTTTTTTTTTAAATCGAACCTTCCGAAACCCTATTTCAATCAAGAAATGGAAGCGTCCAATCAACAAAGGTTACGTCACGGTCAAAAGCGTGCGACCCGTAGAATACCACATGTTACATGTAGGTCAGACCGATTGCAGTGTATCAAATACAGTTATGGAGTCGTTACAGGTGCAGATTGAATATGGACACGAGAAAATAAGGAAATTTAATATTCCAGATCGGGTTTGTACATATGAAGAACTGAAGTGCGACGTACAGTGTCGGATTGACAATTTGCGGGAAAAGATATTCGGAATACAATATCTTGACGACGAGGGAGCCTGGGTCATTGCGGTGAGCGATACTTGCATTGCTGAAGCTTTTAGGTGTGCTAAAGTTCTATCGGGTACATCAATGAGGAGAATGAAATTACGTACATTTGATGGAAACTCCCCACAGCCATTTGTAAGTCACAAAGAAAGAAATGATTCGTTACAGCCACGGTCTTTATTTTCGGATGATAGCCATGATATGCATGTAGATGCCAACCAGGCTGTCGTGGGACAGAGTCACCAAGGCACTGTGTGTACTCCGCATGGATCAACTAAGGTATATAAAACACCTTTACAGATGATGATGGATGATTTACAGGATGACATGCATGTGAAAACTGTGGAATTAGATAGTGCTAAAGAACAACTACAGGCTCTGGAAAAAAAGTATTCAAATCCTAATATAAAAGCTGATAAAACAAAGTTGCAGTGTGGGCAATGCCACATGAGACTCGGACACACAAAACGCAACTGTGATTGGGGCGTGTGTGAAGGGCCTCACATGTGCAATGATCTTGATAAGCATGACGTTCAAAAAAAACAAATTGTGGACGCTGCAGCGACAGTGAAAACTTTGACAAAAGAACTTGAAAAACTTAAACAGAATCTTGGCTTAAAGCAGCACACGTACGACGAAACATGTAATACATTTTTCAGTAAGGTTTTGCCTTACCTCGTCAACACGGATATAGAGAAGTATTATCCCGTGGGTGCCTACGGTCTTCGCGCGCTCTGTATGGGGGCTATACATCCCGATATAGCGGTCTTGGAGAAACGTTTTAGAGGTATTGTACCGAAGGATCTTGATTCTGCAGCAAAAACATTTGCCGCAATATTAAAATCTGACTGTTCCACAAAATTTGGATTCAACAAAGCCAAAGTTCACAACAATCCTGTGAAGCAACTTTTACAACAGAGGGGCGTTCAATACCCCGAGTTTTCAACGGGAACTCAAACATCTGCGACGCTAAGTACCCCCGCGACGGCGAACTCGGCGATAGCCTGGCAACCTAATTTTAACTGGATAACGCCATCTAACATGGTGGTTGGCCCGTCGACAACGTCACCACAAATAATGCACGTGCCATATCAGCTCCAATTCAACAATCCGTTTGTGAGACCCATATCTGAAGAAGACGACTTGTGTTCGCCACTACCCCCAAAGAAAAGGAAGATGTGAACATACAAATAGCATGTGTCAAAAGTTTCCTTTTTGTGTAGGATAGTACATTCTCACCAGGTACCATCAAAGATTTTCTTTCTTTTAATATTATCGCCTGCGAGTGAGGCAATTCTTTTTAATTTTCAGTACACTTTTAAAAATAATTTTCATCATTAAACTTTTGATAAAACGAGTGTCGCTTGTTTTGTATTATTGATTCTGAAATGAATGTTCAAACGGGAAATTTTAGTAGTATTGTATTTAAAAAAAATGTATGATTTTCAATTTATTCATTACAGCACATTTATGTAGCATGAAGGCAAATGTAGATGTACAAATTTATATCCACAATGATGTAAAATAATTTCTTTTAACAATGTAGAAAAATCATTTTGTCATCATTTGTATACCGAAAATGCAAGATTTATCAGTTTGTTTCAATTAATTGTTCCTACGGAAATATTTCGGCATTTAGAGTTAACTGCTAAATTATTGCCCATTTGTATGTTTTTCAAATGAAATGGATATATAGTATATACATCAACACACTTTATCATGCAATATAAACAAATAACCGTGAGGGATACGTGTAGGATAACACAAGTACATTTTACGTTTTAACAAAAAAAATCTTTTTGTAATTACGAATGTGCTAAATATGGGAAAGTTGAAAATAGTATATCGTTCCCGAAATTGAACATTTCATTTCATTCATCATGTCAAGCCATGGCAGTTACGTGTACTACAATGTACGATAAGATGAAAGGGACAGTAATGCATCGCAAGACCTCCGCTGTGACACTGAAGGAATCCGACAACAAACGATTTGATTGGTCATTCGATCAAAAGGAGTAAACGGAGGGGCGGAGCAATGAAACGCTAAACTTCAATGCAGTTCCCTGTATGTTTCTACTTCACACATAACCTCGGCTGATATAGTTTGGCTGCTGTGTTAATCACCCCCGTGAACAGCCAGGTTCATTTTGAGACGGGGTCTCTTTGGCGCAGGTAGTGACTACCTAACTAAACAAACATACGGGAGGCCCGTTGTATGGCATCAATAGTAATGTGTGTAAAATGCCATGCCGAAGGACACAACCACAGCGTCACATACACGTACATTTTTATACCAGCCCGTTTCTCAGTTTTCCGGGAAGCAGAAATCGACCCGGGGTTATGTAGACAGCGCTCTAACCTACATATTTTATTAAATAGCCTTTGTCATCCCAATATACCACAAATAAGGACATTTTGTGAACAACATATTTGTCTCAATTCTCACAAAATAAAACTGGTTTATTCTAAACTTGATTTTATGAAGGTGCTTCACATCACGTATACCCTGCTTCTCACAAAAATGTTTGTACTGACATAAAAGTGTGGAAATACATTTCTCTTGTATCTCGCCATGTTGGATAGAGTTTGCCCATGTAAGATAGCTATATAAGATAAATCTATCTTAGATAAATCTTTTATACACAGCATTTCAAGCTAGCAGAGTAATCTCCGTTCAAGGGGGACAACTCTTACAACGTCGTCTACTTGTGTTTAATTTGACAGTCCTCATCGTCGGTGTCGGAATTATATTGTTGCACTTAACAATAAAAATACATGTATTATGAGGATAATTATCTATCATACCAACAATAAGCCGATATGCCTACACGGTTAAATGATACCACTCCGTTACTGTACTGTAGACTAGGCCTGCAGGCCAATCATAACAGTACAGTAGACTATTAATTCTTTAATTAATGAACCATAACAATTATGGTATTTGTGTACAAACTTACAGTTTGGCGGAAATTGGGTATGATCTTTCAGAAGGTTATCAAGTATATTTGGTAAAAATGACAAAGTCATTTGCAAAATGAAGAAACTGGATGGCTAAGAGACACTTTTGCCAGAAATTTGAAAGTGATATGGGAGAAGACTCTTTAATATTGTGTGTATACAGGATAGGGATATTTCCATACCTCCGATTCACAAAATGTGGTAAAAACCCTCGGCAAGCCTCGGGTTTCAGCACATTTTATAACCCGTCGGGTAAGATATCCCTATCCTGTATACACACATATATTTTTATGTAGGGTCGGGTCAGGTCAGATGACGGGTCAGATGACCTATATTCATCATGCTTCGTCCGTCGTCGTGCGCCGTGCGCAAACTTTTCACATTTCAAACTTCTTCTCAAGTTCCACCAGTGGGATTAAGCTGAAACTTGCCTGAAATGATCCCCACCAAGTGTTGTTATTTTTCGGGCCGATCCGAAATCCAAGATGGCCGCTACAGTCGCCATTTTGAAAACACATTTTAAACTTCTTTTCAAGTTCCACCAGTGCTGTTGGGCTGAAACTTGCCTGAATTTTTCCTGAGATGATCCCGATCAGGTGTTATTTTTCGGGTCGGTCCGAAATCCAAGATGGCCGCTTTGACCGCCATCTTGAAAAACACATTTTAAACTTCTTCTCAAGTTCCACCAGTGCTTTTGAGCTGAAACTTGCCTGAAATTATCCTGATATGATTCTGACTAAGTGTTGTTATTTTTCGGGTCGGTGCGAAATCCAAGATGGCCGCCATTTTGAAAACATATTTTAAACTTCTTCTCAAGTTTCACCAGTGCTGTTGGGCTTAAACTTACCTGAAATGTTCATGAGATGATCCTGATCAAGTGTTGTTATTTTTTGGGTCGGTCCGAAATCCAAGATTGCCGCCATGGCCGCCATCTTGAAAAACACATTTTAAACTTCTTCTCAAGTTCCACCAGTGCTGTTGGGCTAAAACTTGCCTGAAATGATCGTGATATGATCACGATCAAGTGTTGTTATTTTTCGGGTCGGTCAGAAATCCAAGATAACCGCCATAGCCGTCATCTTGTAAAACACATTTTAAACTTCTCAAGTTCCACTGGTGCCATTGAGCTTGAAATTGGTGAGGATGTTAAGGAAGGAGGGCCAACAAAGTGTTGTTATATTTTGGCCTCGTAAAATCATTGACTTGGCAGCCATGGCGGCCATTTTGTAACATGATTGTGCAATCATGGTTTTCCTGAACAATGCCAATTTCAAACTTCTTCTCAGATTCCACCAGTGAGATTCAGCTCTAACTTACCAGAAATGATCCTGAGATTGTCCTTACCAAGTGTTGTTATTTATCAGTTCGGCCAGAAATCCAAGATGGCCGCCATAGCCACCTTCTTGAAAATCACATTTTAAATTTCTCCAGTTCCACTGGTGCCATTGAGCTTGAAATTGGTGAGGATGTTAAGGAAGGTGGGCCAACAAAGTGTTGTTATATTTTGGTCTCGTAAAATCATTGACTTGGCAGCCATGGCGGCCATTTTGTAACATGATTGTGCAATCATGGTTTTCCTGAACAATGCCAATTTCAAACTTCTTCTCAGATTCCACCAGTGGGATTCAGCTCTAACTTAACAGAAATTATCCTTAGATGGTCCAGACCAAGTGTTGTTATTTATTGGGTCGGTCAGAAATCCAGGATTGCCACCATGGCCAACAGTGCCACTATATACTTGCTACAGAGAATACAATCTACAATAATATAAGGGTTTTAATTTAGAGTCAGATGTCTTTTGATTAACACGAATTTATGGGGACAAATAACCAACAAAAAGACAAAACAAAAAACAAAGCAGTATTGATGTTTATATCGTTTATAATGTTACTATTGGTTTGATGTGAAATATACATCAGCCTATTTTTGTTTTCATTTGAACGTACTGTCGTATCTCTTTGTCGGAGATGTAACATCTTTGATTACGAAATGCTTCACTTTGTAATCCGAGTCCGTTAAGAAGTGGGGAAAGAATATATATGTAACTCCTGCCTGTCATTAGAAGTCTTCTACCACATTTCAACACTTGGGATCTTAAATCCTTTCTATTCTCACTGCTCTTTTCTGTGCTTCATGTTCCTATATTGGTGTCTCATTGACACCCGCCCTCATATGACTGGCTGTTGCGAGGACGTTAAATTAAAATAGTACGAAAATTGGTCTTCTAAACGATGTTAAGACTTCTTTGATCAATCATTGATACAGAAATGGATTTGCTTGCCGAGTGCTGGCCAGCCAAACTCTTACACGAGGGTCGATATATTCTTGTCCACGGAACAGAACCATGTTAGATTCCATTAGTCATACCGAGTACCGCTCAGTAGTGTGCGACAAGGTCCCTGTTGGATGTTTTGTTTGAGGATGATTTTTTGCTCTCTCACACACACACACACACACACACACACACACACACTTGTAACCAAACTAAGTTTTTATGTAAGTTTTTCATCGCGCCATCTTCAAAGCTCCTTGGAATGTTATTGTGGGTAGCGTAATATAGCGCGTTCCGGCTGTCGATGACCTTGACCTTCATTCAAGAGCACAGGGGTCAAATATGCTTAAATCTTTAAACAAATTCTTCTTGATAACCAAAAGACCAAGAGACCCAATATTAGGTCTGTAGCATGCTGGGATGAAGGGCTCCCAAGCTTGTTCAAATGGATGACCTTGACCTTCATTCAAGGTCACATGGGTCAAATATGCTAAACTCTTTAAACAACTTCTTGATAACCATAAGGCCCAGAGACCCCATAGTAGGTCAGTAGCATGCTGGGATGAAGGGCTACCAAGTTAGTTCAAACGGATTACCATGACCTTCATCCAAGGTCACAGGGATCAAATATGCTAATTTTTTTAAACAACTTCTTCTTGATAACCATAAGGCCCAGAGACCTAATGTTAGGTCAGTAGCATGCTCGGACAAAGGGCTACAAAGTTTGTTCAAATGGATGACTTTGACCTTTATTAAGATCTCAGGGGTCAAATATGCTGAAATCTTTAAAAACTTCCTTCTTGATAACCAAAAGGCCCAGAGACCCAATATTAGATCGGTAGCATGCTGGTTTGGTTTGGTTTGGTTTATTTTGTTTAACATGCATGCGTGTGGCGAGTGCTTATGTGTGTTTTGGGAGGCTGGGGTATGTTCGTGTTAAGTATCCTTGTGATAGGCCGGAACTTTTGCCAATTTATAGTGCTACCTCACTGAAGCATACTGCCGAAGACACCCAGCAACACACCCCACCCGGTCACATTATACTGACAACGGGCGAACCAGTCGTCCCACTCCTTATATGCTGAGCACTAAGCAGGAGCAGCAACTACCACTTTTAAAGACTCTGGTATGTCTCGGCTAGGGAACAGAACCCAAAAGCCTTCCTAACAGCGGCGAACACTCAACTAAAGGCCAAAAGTGAGGCATTGTCAAGGGAGACATTAGGAAGAAGAAAGTAGATAGAAGAGAAACTTCAATTGTCAAAATACAAGATGGCTGCCTGTCAGCCATGTTGTTTTCCGAAATTTCAGAAAGAATCCTTTAGTCCTTTGTGAGAAATAGCGATAACAAACTTCAATTGTCAAAATACAAGAGATCCCAGAGGGATCTTGGCGCCCACCATTGAATGATCTTCATAGGTTCTATGTCAGATTGATCTTCGCTCTACTTTTCCCTTCATTTTACTAATCTGTGCAAATTGAGAAACATCCCTCCAGTACTTTTTAAACAAGGGAATCCTAGCTATATAAGAAATTTGAGATTAAGCGATAATGGCTGTTTGTTTGCCAGGTTGTTTTCAGGACAGACTGGTCCCAAAATGCAATACGAGGGACCAAGGGGAACCTACATATGAAATTTGAGAAAGATCCCTTCAGTACTTTGAGAAATAGCGATAACAAACTTCAATTGTCAAAATCCAAGATGGCTGTCTATCGGCCATGTTGTTTTCTAACTGGTCCAAAAATGGAATATGCTTAACTTCGGACCAAGGCCAACCTACAAATGAAATTTGAGAAAGATCCCTTCAGTACTTTCTGAGAAATAGCGATAACAAACTTCAATTGCCAAAATCCAAGATGGCTGCCTGTCGGCAATGTTGTTTTCCAATTGGTCTCAAAATGCAATATATACATAACAAGGCACCAAGGGGAACCTACATATGAAATTTGAGAAAGATCTCTTTAGTACTTTATGAGAAATAGCGATAACAAATTCAATTGTCAAAATCCAAGATGGCTGCCTGTCGGCCATGTTGTTTTCTTATTGGTCTAAAAATGCAATATGCATAACTAGGCACCAAGGGCAAACTAAATATGAAATTTGAGAACGACCCCTTCAGTACTTCCTGAGAAATAGCGATAACAATCTTCAATTGTCAAAATTCAAGATGGCTGCCTGTCGGCCATGTTGTTTTCTGATTGGTCTCAAAATGCAATACGCATAACTAGGCACCAAGGGCAAACTAAATATGAAATTTGAGAACGACCCCTTCAGTACTTCCTGAGAAATAGCGATAACAAACTTCAATTGTCAAAATTCAAGATGGCTGCCTGTCGGCCATGTTGTTTTTCGATTGGTCTCAAAATGCAATATGCATAACAAGGCACCAAGGGTAACCTACCTATGAAATTTGACAAAGGTCCCTTCAGTACTTTATGAGAAATAGCGAAAACAAACTTCAATCGTCAAAATCCAAGATGGCTGTCTGTCGGCCATGTTGTTTTTCGATTGGTCTCAAAATGCAATATGCATAACAAGGCACCAAGGGCAACCTACATATGAAATGTGAGAAAGATCCCTTCAGTTCTTTCTGAGAAATAGCAATAACAATCTTCAATTGTCAAAATCCAAGATGGCTGCCTGTCGGCCATGTTGTTTTTTAACTGGTCCAAAAATAGTATATACATAAGAAGGCACCAAGGGGAACCTACATATGAAATTAAGGAAAGATCTCTTCAGCACTTTATGAGAAATAGCGATAACAAACTTCAATTGTCAAAATCCAAGATGGCTGCCTGTCGGCCATGTTGTTTTCCAATTGGTACCAAAATGCAATATTCATAACTAGGCACCAAGGGGAACCTACATATGAAATTTGAGAAAGATCTCTTCAGTACTTTCTGAGAAATAGTGATAACAAACTTCAATTGTCAAAATCCAAGATGGCTGCCTGTCGGCCATGTTGTTTTCCAATTGGTACCAAAATGCAATATTCATAACTAGGCACCAAGGGGAACCTACATATGAAATTTGAGAAAGATCTCTTCAGTACTTTCTGAGAAATAGTGATAACAAACTTCAATTGTCAAAATCCAAGATGGCTGCCTGTCGGCCATGTTGTTTTCCGATTGGTCTCAAAATCCAAGATGCATAACTAGGCACCATCGGCAAACTACATATGAAATTTGAGAAAGATCCCTTTCGTACTTCCTGAGAAATAGCGATAACAAACTTCAATTGTCAAAATTCAAGATGGCTGCCTGTCGGCCATGTTGTTTTCCGATTGGTCTCATAATGCAATATGCATAACTAGGCACCAAGGGAAACCTACATATGAAATTTAAGAAAGATCCCTTCAGTACTTTATGAGAAATAGCGATAACAATCTTCAATTGTCAAAATCCAAGATGGCTGCCTGTCGGCCATGTTGTTTTCTAACTGGTCCAAAAATGGTATATACATAAGAAGACACCACGGGGAACCTACATATGAAATTTAAGAAAGATCTCTTCAGTACTTTATGAGAAATAGCGATAACAAATTCAATTGTCAAAATCCAAGATGGCTGCCTGTCGACCATGTTGTTTTCCAATTGATCTCAAAATGCAATATTCATAACAAGGGACCAAGGGCAATCTACATATGAAATTTGAGAAAGATCCCTTCAGTACTTTATGAGAAATAGCGATAACAAACTTCAATTGTCAAAATCCAAGATGGCTGTCTGTCGGCCATGTTGTTTTCCAATTGGTCTCAAAACGCAATATGCATAACTAGGCAGCAAGGGGAACCTACATTTTGAGAAAGATCCCTTCAGTGCTTTCTGAGAAATAGTGATAACAACTGATGATGGTGGGCTAACAAGATTGCTGATTGTCGGCCATGTTGTTTTTCGACTGGTCCCAAAATGTAATATGCATAGCTAGTGACCAGGGGGAACCTACATATGAAATTTCAGATAGATCCATTCAGTACTTTCTGAGAAATAGCGATAACAAGAATTGTTATGGACGGACGGAGGGACGGAGGGACTGCGGATGCAAGGCGATTTGAATAGCTGACCATCTGATGATGGTGGGCTAAAAACATAATACCATTCCTGATTTGGGACACGTTGCTCATTACAATGTAACAGGAGAGACAAATATAACAACCAATCCTGGACTTGAACCGGTGACCCCTGAACTCTAGACTGAAACACTTAAACCATTTCTAAGCAACCTGGCCACTAACACTTAGTCCAGTCTATTTTAACTACATTCCTCATCCCTTCAAAGTCTTTGACAACAAAGACACATACAAAGGCCATATAACCTCTATGGTTAATTAGTTTGGGGTCCAATGTAATAGGAGAGGAAACTGCATGATCTCCGAACTCTGAGATGGGCACTATAACCTTTTGAGATACTTGGCCACCAGTGCTCAACCCAGTCCAGTTGTGATACCATAAGATGGTGTATAAATATATGTCCCAACACACACAAACAACATATATTTGTGACACATCATTTGGGTTTGCAGGATTACATTTGATACGATACAAATATACCCTGTTACTCACAGAGGTATACTAACATGTTACATGTCTGAGTAAGGGTTACAAATATACCCTGTTACTTAGGTATATATATACTAAACATATATGTTAAATGTTTGAGTTAGGGTTACAAATATACCCTGTTACTTAGGTATATATATACTAAACATGTTAAATGTCTGAATTAGGGTTTAGTATGAGAATAAGGACAAATTAAAACATTGAACAACAATGTACACTAAATTTTTATTATTGTAAAAAGAAATCAAAATAAAGTTGATCTATTAATTAAAAGAAAAATCACAGGCATCATCATTAAATTTCTTTACTTTATGTATTATCAAGCAATAATTCATGATTAAAAATAATTTCTTCAGAATAACAACTAGAAAGCACATTTTAAAGTTGCAAAGAACATTGAAAAAAAATTGGTGGAATATGTCTTGTGTTTGGTGAAAATTTCACGACAAATTATGGTTAATTATCTACTGAAAGAAAAATGCTTCTATACCAGTCAAACTGTTATGCAGTAAACAGAAAATTGATCAATGAGTTATACAGTTATAAAGTTAAATGCTGCATTCAAACTTCATATTAGTCAAAAGATTTCTGATGTTTAATCAGTGATTTAAAAAATTGATATTGGCCAATTAACCAGAGAACTAAATCTCTGAATCTAGATCACTGAATTGACTGATATGATCATATCTTTAGCATAAATTCCCATTGCAGCTATCATATTTTCATATTAATTTTTGATTTTAGAATTATAATGGAAATTTTGTGACAGCATGGCACAAAAAGTCATCTGGACACTTTTTTGCAGTTTATTAAAAAAAATAATAAGAAAAAATATTAATCCATTGCCTTGGCTTCAATTCAATTCATTAATTACTTCAAGTTTGAAATATGGATTGGTGAGAATAAAAAATCACTATTTTTATAAATTGTTAAAATAAATTGGTTTAAAAAATACCAAAGGTTCCACAACAATTTTACTTAGAGAATCAAACACGGTATTTCTATAGTTAAAAAACCTATAAAGAACAAGGAATCCTTTTATTAATTGTAACTAAATTTATAAGTATTTTTGCATGTGTTTAGGTAATCCTGATTTCCGTTTTCCGGCTCTTTCTTTTACTCACGCCCTATGCGAGCGACTCTGTTACAATCTGAATGTGAAATCGCGAGGTTTTTTAAAAAATAAATTCAAACACTTCCAGGTCACATAAACCCTTCATATTTCATACATTATTCAATTATCTACTGAAGAATAATATTTTGGGTCCTTTCTCTTCAAAAACAGATAATTTCAGGTAAATTTAATTCCATTTCGGTAGTTCGTCTCAATCGAAAATTGGGCCATCAATCGGGTATTTTAATAATTATTTTTGAATACTTCTAGGCAAAAGAAATAAAACATATTTTACCTCTGACCTCTATACACACCAAATAATACAATATTTGGTCCATTCTCTCCTAAAAATATCGATTTCGGGTCCATTATCGGCCATTTCGGTAATGCAACCCGGACGACAATCGGGCCGCTAATCGCGAATGATTAAAAAATCTAATTAAAATATTTCTCTGTCAAATAAACCCCCGATATTTTACATATAACACAGTTAGGCACTGTAGAACATATATTCGGTTCCGTTCTCTTAAAAGAATGCTAAATTAAGCCCCATTCTCCACCGTTTCGGTAATTCCATGTCCGTTTCGGTAAATACCCCAACCGATCAAAGTCGATTCTAGATCGATTTCTGCATTCGTATCTCCTTGTAAAGATCCTGTACAGGATAAAGTTACTTTGGCAGAGACTTTATCATGTTATATTTGTGTCTTTGCAGGTCAGTTAGATCTTTCTACACTAAAATTGTGGAGAAAATGTGCAATAAATTCCCTTTTGGTGATCCAACCATGAAAGACTTGGGCTTTCTCAACCCATCAGCAAGATCTTCTAAGACTTCAGATGCAGGTAGATGTCATGTTATTGATTACAAAAAATAGCATTATCAATAGGCATGAAATTTGTTTTTCATTTTTTCTAAATATTGAAAACAAACATTATATTTCATTACCTATATAATGTCCTTTTTATTTCAGTAATAAGACTTATTAAGAGATTCCCATCTTTGTCAACTGATGAAAACCTTCAACAGCTGCAGGATCAGTTTGATGACTACATGCTGTCACCTGATTCAGATCTGCCACCCATAACAGATGATCTTGACAAGTTTTGGGGTGAAATGTCCAAACAGAAGGATGTGTTTTGCAAAAGTGACAGGTTTGATGTTCTATCTAAGCTAGCTTTTGCACTGCTGTCACTTCCAAACAGCAATGCTGATAGTGAGAGAGCATTTTCAATGGTAAGGAAGATCACGACAGATTTCAGGAGTGACATGAACAATGACACTTTATGTGCACTGCTTTCTACCAAAATAAACTGTGACAGTGATTGCTGTGATTATCAACCTTCCACCAATGTTTTGAAGATGGCAAAAACAGCTACAACAACTTACAATGTAAAACATTCATGTAAATGAAGAAAGTATGCATAGAAATGCTTATTAAATGACACATGTTGATAAATTTTTCCAGTTTCATTGTTTTTATTTCAAGTTAAATGCCGTTAGGCGCAATGACCTGAATTGGAGTGCTATGACCTGCATTTTTATGAGTAATGACCTGCATTTTGTTCATGAGAACTTGACAGGTCTGATTGCTGCCTCGTCCCTTTTAGGTAGTGTTGCGCACAAAACCAAAGTTGAAATAAAATTATGTGGCTAGATCATGAAAACACATATTTTTCCTTTCAAATCAGTTCAGATGGAGAATTATCAGAATCTTTCACTGTCGATATCTAGGGTTGAAATATTGTAGAAAATCAGAGGCTTACTTATGTCATTATCTTAATCTGACTGAGGATGTTTACTCACTTTCTCTTATTTTTCCTCATTCTACAAGATAGATTTATTTTCTTTCCTATAAATTTACAGTAAAACATATCAATAACATTTGGTTCAAATATTATTAAAATCGGTGCAAGACAAAGCAAGAATAATATGTTCATATTAACAAACATAACTACTGCACTCTATATTTGTTAAATAACAACAATGACCTAGGAGGCCTATGAAATGCGTCACTTTACAGTGTCCAGGGGCAAAATCCAGACTGATGGACAAAAAAAATGGTATCTATCCATGCTACGTATTTTAATATTACAGTCTTTTAAATCTCAAAAATCTTAGTCTGTTTTTGGCTTCTTAATTTTTTCAGTCAAATATTGTATCAATGAAGGCATCAGAAAATCCATCAATACAATCAATATGACGAAAACGATCAGAGGCCCCATCAACGATTTCCCGATGATGTCCATTTTTCTATTGCAAATATTGGTCAAATGGCCATCCTTAAATCCATGTGGATTCATTGACACGTGTTTGTCATAGGATGTGCATATGCTTAGCAAGTCCTTGCTGGAGATGGTAGGGGCAAGGCAAACATAGACGAAAAGAGCGATGAGGATGCCTTTGATGGCGTAGGTCAGCAATAGGGTAAGCGGCGGTGAGTGAGGCCCTACAGGCTGACTGAATGGTAAGACTGAAGCTTCTGGTCTAGGGGGCTCTGGAATGGTTTCTGGTACTATACCTGGCTCCTCAGGTTTTGGACAAGTGTCGGTAAATGTTTCATGTCCAGCTTGTACTTCGTACACAGGGTCTAGGATCTACAATTGATTTTTTTGAATTAGACAATCTTTTAAATCACAAGACCTAAAAACTGGCACAGATAAAGAAGAGAGCACTATGGAAGTAATTCATTGAAAAAAAGCCTCAAATTTTAGATACAAATCAACAACTTATACTGATCATTAACCATTTAATATTGTATTTGAAAATACCGAATCCTTATTTAAGTTCTGTATGCATTGGATAATTCTGAATTTTTATCATAAACAGTTTTTTTTTCAATCTCATTAGAAATGGGGGCAAATTTATAGAAAAGTAAAAAATAAGACATTAAAATAATTCATATCATACTTGTCTGAGGAATTTCAGTGCAGGAACGTCAATCTTTGGCAGGTACTTTTCCAGTCGTTCATCGTTAACATCCACTTCACTACAGTAGTTACAGAGTCGGGCATAACGCTGTCTAGCACCTACCAAACCCAAACATTCCAGGAATTTTTTCTCTCTTTCCTTGAATTCTGATGAATCCAGATCTATTCCGTCAACTTTGGTCATAATTCCGAAGACTGGGATTGCTATGGAAACACACAAAAATAATTTATTCTTGTATACACAAATGTATAAAAGGCTACTCAGAAAGTACATTATGTCATAGCCGAGGTCTACAAAGGTTGATGGAAAATGGTTCAAAACTGAGGCTGACAATCTGCTGCAACATGTAAGTACAATACGTCTTGCTAAATTGGTCTCATCAAAATGCATTTCATGAAAACACTACAAAACATCATAATTATAAAGCCTACTGGTTAAATTTCAAAAGAGATTGGTTGGAAAATACAGATCTCTGGACAAAAATCAACTATCAAAATAAATAGTCAAATAACTAGAGGCCTTATGGGCCTTACTTATAACTGTCTTCTGACTCTAAAAGACCTTTTACTGTTGTAATATACACACTGGTGGCCATCTTGGATTTCTGACCAACCCAAAAAATAAAACGCTATGTAACCATTTAGTCAGGATCATGGGTTTTTTTCAGATGGCAGGTATGGTGGCGATCTTGGATTTCGGACAAAACTCAACAAAAACTACATTAGGTCAGGACTATCTCAGGATCATTTCAGGAAAGCTAGAGCTGAATCCCACTTGTGGAACTTAAATTAAGAAGTTTAAAATATGTGTTGTCCAGGAAAACCATTATTGTGCAATAATATTTTGAAATGGCAACCATGCATAGCTGCAATATCAAAGTAGAACTGGAGAAGTAAATGTGTTTTGCAAGATTGCTGCTATGTTCGATTTCCAACTGACCCGGAAAAATAATAACACTTATATATAGTCAGGGCCATCCAGGATCATTTCAGATCAGACTAAGCTGATTTCCACAGATGGAACTTGAGAAATGTGAGATCTGTAAAGTTTACCCACATAGCAAGGCGGACGACAATATGGACGAAGCGTAATGACTGACGGTGGACCATGATGGACAACACATGTAGGCATGATGGCTATAAGTCAGTTTGACCCTTTTGGTCAGATGACCTATAAATGCTGTTATGGGATAAACAATTACATACTATGATTACAATGTCTATTAGTTGCAAAGCGATCAATTGAAAATTGAACAAGATATCCTTGCAAAAAATTAAAATACTAAAAAAAAAAAACTTTGCAAAATGTCATTCAAAGAATCACAACTACATGTCATGATTACAAAACCAACTTAGGGCAAACAGATTGGTTCAAAAATGATTAATCAATATAGTTGAAATGTCAAAATCTAAGACTGCCCCAATACTGCTTTACTGGTCTAAAATTAAATATGGACAACAAAGTGTGGAGTGGAATCCGAAAATGAAAGATTCATACAGATCTTCAACAAAAACTTACTCATCTTTCCTTTCCCAGCCTTAGCTCCAACAGGATTGGCCGCTTCCATGACACAAGTGATAAGTTTTTCTGGAATAGCTTCTCGTGCTGAGGCCACAAAAATGATTCTGTCTAGTTTGAGTAGCTCCAGGTTTTGGGAGTACTTCTCTCTGAGTCCCTTCATACCTGTCTCATCAAACACCTGTTTGGCTCCCTGTACACAACCGAAAAAATTTAAAAGCATTGAAACAGAAAGATAGTACTGAATTTCATCACAGTCACTTGATCAATATAGAAAAATTTGCTTGCTTTCCATATTGGGTCCTACATGTACATATACCCTCCCTGCACTGCTCCCTGGTGAACCAGATCATCCATTTGTATACAACAGCACATAGTTTTCTTCACCCAGATATGTACCAGATTTGAGCAATATAGCTATCAAGCATTTTCCTGTTATCCTCCAACCCCACCCTACCCATAACTCTCAAGAGGCCTGATTGCCAATATTATTGCTTTATAAAAGTATACAAAGTTTCATCGAAATCCATTCATATTACAAAAGTCATCATGTTCACAAGAAAAAATAACACATGAGGGAAAAAAAGCAACTACAACTAGCTATAGATCATTGTAAACCTTCAGCTCACAGGGGCTTGGCACGATTTTCCAAATGATGGTCCACATATATGTATTATAGTAACACTATTATACAGATATATATGGACCATCATTTGGAATATCGTGCCAAGTCCCTGTGCTTCAGCTCAGGAGTCCCAATGATGCATGGTGGTCTTAAATGCTGACAGATATATGCTGAACCATGACAGAAGCTCAAGAGCCTTCGTATATTTGTGAGGAACTGACACATTTCAACTCTTTCGATAAGATCTTGTAATGATACCTTCAAGCTGTCCTCAACAGGAAGACGTCCATAGAAGACAATCCGTAATAATTCTTTACTCAAATCGTTTTCTTCATCATCAAATCCGGCAATGTCGATAAATGTTGGATAGCATGCATTAGGATAGGCCGGCTTTCTGTAAGCTTTCTTTGGGAAGCTTTAAAAACAGAAGAAAATATCTTAAACAAGATATCTCTAGGAGATATTAAAATAGCCACTTGCTATTGTGTGCTGCATGTTTATTGGTTCTATGTAAGTATTTTCTGTAATTTTCTGTACTTTTCTCTTGTTCTTTTTAATAATAAATATTTGTTCTAACAACTTTATCCTCAAAATGTTCTTCTTCTGATCAGTTTAAAATTTGAACATGGACAATTAGAGACCGTTGAAGTTGAACTGATGATTTAAAGGGGCTACATGCACAACTTCAGACCAAGGGAACCATAATTGTGTAATTTCATTATGATCCATGACATATGTCACTTCCCTAAAAATCAACAATAAAGAAAATGTCTTATAATATCTGCTTGTTTTAAGAGATTGTTGAAGATTTCTTGAACATTTTCCGAAGTTTGGTAATGTAAATATGATAGAAGTTAAATAACACAACCCCATTGTGATATTTAAGAGTGTGATGTTTCGATGGCTACACTGTCACCTTCATCAGACTACTTAATCTGATAAACGTGTAGCCATTGAAATGTCAAAAGGAGTGTCACATAACTTCTGTCAGATTGTAGTACATGTTTATAAACTAAAGTTCAACTTTAAGGTCAGGGACACAACAAGAAGTAGTCGCTCGAGATACTGTTATCTGCATACAAAGCATACTAGAGTGCTACAAAACTACCAGTCTAACATTACATTTGTCCTTTCCATTTAAACAACTTCTTTTCAATAGCCAAGAGAAGCATGCTGGGACAAAAGACTACCAAATTTGTTCAAATGCCATTAACCAACTTTCAAGGTCACAGGGGTCAAATGTATCAAAATATTTAAAGAACTTTGTCTTGAGTATTAACAACAGCACTAAGGTCATATAATTGGGCATACTGAGATGGTGGGCTACAAAGTTTTTTTTGAACAGATACCTTTGAAACTTTGATTTGGTCAAAGGGATTAGATCAAGTAGGTTGGTCATTTTAACAAAACTTGGTAGTAATGCACACAAGATACTGGTCCCATGTCATGACATATCTTGAGAACATTGATACCAGACAGACAGACAAATTAACAGGCAGGTGACCACCAGACGGATGAAGGATGCAATGTCACACCACCATAGAAGATTGCTTGCCTTTCTTGTGTGCTAGCTGATTACGGCACTTCTTGATACATTAATTAACAGTTAACTGCAATATATACTGTAACAACCCACTGCAGTGTAGTTTACAGTTAGTATAAATGACATAATCAATTATGATAATGTATGTTAATTAACAGTAATTCAGATGTGTCCAATTGTTTTGAACACCCTATACCAATTCAAGGACTTTGTAATACAAGTGAACTTTCTTCAAATCTATCAAACATTCTAGTTTCTTGATGCAAACCTTTTAGTGAGATAGGTCATCTGTCGTGCAAGACCGCCAAAGTTACCAGTAATGGCATACTCTCGATATTTGTCATCATTCATAGCTGTAAGGAGAGTATTTATCGTAGAACTCTTTCCAACTCCAAACTTCCCAACTATAGCTATGTTCAGTGGATTTCTCCCATCAATGTCAAGGCCAACTTCTGTAGCAATATCAACATTCAATTTCTCCCTCTTTTTTCTCAGCTCTGCGTCAGGATCCTCCAGCTTTCGGCGTTGGCGTGTGGACCTGCTGGTGTCAGTGTCTGTATCACTGGAGTCATCAACAAAGGAATACACATACCTGTCAGCAGTGGGGTGGTTCTGTTGATCATCCATACCTCCCATCCTCGTGTCTTAAATCAGAAACAAACCAATTGGAATTAATTGAATAATTAATTATTTCTATTTCATTGTATCTGGTAGGGAACCCAGAACCTCGGGCATACTGGTCTTGCACCCTAACACCCTTACTGGTCTAACACTGTAACACCCTTACTGGTCTAACACTGTAACACCCTTACTGGTCTAACACTGTAACACCCTTACTGGTCTAACACTCTAACACACTTACTGGCCTAACACTCTAACACCCATACTGGTCTAACACTGTAACACCCTTACTGGTCTAACACCCTAACACCCTTACTGGTCTAACACCCTAACACCCTTACTGGTCTAACACCCAGTCCCTTACACCCTTACTGGTCTAACACTAACACCCTTACTGGTCTAACACTGTAACACCCTTACTGGTCTAACACCCTAACACCCTTACTGGTCTAACACCCTTACTGGTCTAACACTGTAACACCCTTAATGGTCTAACACTGTAACACCCTTACTGGTCTCACACTGTAACACCCTTACTGGTCTAACACTGTAACACCCTTACTGGTCTAACACTGTAACACCCTTACTGGTCTAACACTGTAACACCCTTACTGGTCTAACACCCAGTCCCTAACACCCTTACTGATCTAACACAGTAACACCCTTACTGGTCTAACACTGTAACACCCTTACTGGTATAACACTGTAACACCCTTACTGGTCTAACACTCTATAACACCCTTACTAGCCTCTAACACCCTTACTGGTCTAACACCCTAAAACCCTTACTAGTCTCTAACAACCTAACTTGTCTAACACTGTAACACCCATACTGGTCTAACACTCTAACACCATTACTGGTCTAACACCCTAACACCATTACTGGTCTAACACTGTAACACCATTACTGGTCTAACACCCTTACTGGTCTTACACTGGAACACCCTTACTAAAGAACTTGTCCTGGAGTTTTCAGGGATTATAATAATGTTGGCAATGTACCAATTGAGTAAAAGGTTAGAGAATCCCTCTACATGAAAATATCGGTGCCAATTCTACAGTACCTTTGTGACCACCTTGATTAAGAGACTACCTGTCATATGTGACCATATATTTCCCCTCCCAATGTTATCTACTATATTTAATAGTCACCAAACCTGGAGTTGTCACATTACTATTCTCAACGCCTCCCTTGCAAGGCCACATTTGACAGGTTTATTTCAATGCCTCTACCACTCTATCAATCCTGGGAGCCTGATATGGACGACACTCATCTCACCAAGCTAGTATTTACCTTTGTTACATAATCAATGTATAAATGCTCACACACGGACACCAATAGATTCCAGCAAGCGTTTGTTATCATGTACAGTATGCTTAGGAAAGATCTGTTTTTACATGTACTCATAGTGTTATCATGTATGATTAGGAAAGATCTGTTTTTACATGTACTTGTTGGCCTAAAAAAATGTACATGTAGCAAATTTTATAGTGCTCTTTGTACTATATCTGTGTAAAAGTTCTGTCATCAGGCACAAGTATATAACCTTGTATAACGATAGTTTGTCGACTTCCTGGGTTCTGTCCCAACATTTATATACTGAGCAATTACTCCTTCCTTTACAAAGTCTTAACCTCTAAAGACAACCACAATTATATTAACCCAGGTTCTTTAGCTCCAAGGAAGCCACTCTGAATCTCATATATATACTTATATCTATTGTAGGTACACTTGGGAGTAGCATCAGAAACCAGCGTAATCTTGTCTAGTGAGTTTATTTCATCAACTTTGCTTTTGTCTTGAATGTTTACATTTTTTGTACATTTATTCCATTACTATTGATAAGGATCACTCTGGCTGAGAACCCTGTGTCATCATATTTGTATCCCCCATCCAAATAGTATCAGGATATTTGTTTGCCAATCATAAAAGTTTTAAAGCAAATTTTCAGCCAAGTTCACTTTTTGAAGCCCCGCCCATCTGTCCCCAGGGGTCCGACAGTCAAGCTTAATTTATATAAATTATGATTGCCCTCACCTAACTTTTCACCCAAATTTGGTTAAAATTTGCTCTGGCGTTAAGGAGGAGTAGGCATTTGAAAGTAAAAGCAAAGCCCATAAAGATGGATGGAACATATGATAGCTATAGGTCATCCTGACACCTTGGGTCAGATGACCTCAAACACTAGCTATATATAGCCTACTCTGATATTTGAATTCTGTATGTGGCAATCAGCTTACCATCTGTATAAAAAAGTGAGTGATACAGGCCCATTAGACATCTTGTCTCACTCAGATACATTAAAGGCTATCACATTTGTACAACAGCAGAAAATGTAACAACCAGAATCGGTGTTTTGATCCAATTTTATGAAGTGCAAAAAAGTATCTGGATTCTTTTCTAATGGGAGCCAGCCGGACAAATTTGATATGACACGTGCACTGGGACCCTCCGAACTCTAGACCGGCACTCCAGCAATTGAGCTACCTGGTCGCCAATGATCAGCACAGTCCAAATCCGCTACATTTTTATCCCCCTAATATTTTCCCCAAGATTATGTTGGCTAATACTGGGATATATTTGTTTTATGGGTGTGTGTAAATTATCAATCATCCTTTTCCTTTTTTAATGTTTTTTTTTTTTTCGCCGATTGAACTCCATTTCATTCTGTTAAGGGATTTCACGATTACACACATGCAAGCAAAGCGATTGATTCAGTGAAATATATATAAGCCAATTATGTCAAGACATGAGTTCCTTGAAAACCTGGTTTGAAAACAACGGCACTCCTTATAGAACAGACAATATCTCGATCTGCTTCAGAAATTTACAAAGATAAATTATGTCTTTTACAGACAAAACATATGTGACTTTATTACGTTTGGACATTACCAAAATGTAACATATTGTAGTTGAGAAAAAAGATTTGTGACAAAAAGTGAAAAATATTGTATTCTTTTTTATTATGCGGGTATTGGAACAGTTTTCAGAGGATCTATAATGGAAGCTGCATACCTTTCTGTGTATAGAACATCTCAAGGATATTGGATTTCAACTCTATATCTGAGTGTTTACTGTTAATTTTCATTTCCGGATACAATACTAAACTGTGACTTGTGTAAGTCTACAGTACGCTTTCGGAACGTTTGTTAAATTATTGTTCCGAATGGAATTCATGGAAAAAGAAGTCTACTTTCGTTTTCGCTATAAACTCGGGAGAGACGACCTTCAATAAACTATTGATGCATTTAACTGTACCAAATACTTTAAAATCAGATTACAAACTCTAATATAAACAATATATATATATCACAGTTTGAGACGCAAAACACGATAAGGACTGGTGTTTTCAATTTCTATAAATAGACTTGTAACACAGGGCATAAATTACACACTTTTTTTTTTATTTTGACTCAAAAATGTTAATCTCTGTGGTGTTGCAAATATATCAGAGGAATGCCGAGGTTATGGTTATAATATTTATCCGTCACTGAAAGAGTGACATATCGAAAGTAACTAACGTTTATAACACCTGTATCGTCGACAATATTGAATTCATACGGCTTTGGCGTTAAGCAATGTTTGGACAAATGCACCGATAACACAGTCTTCATTGGAAAAAAAAAAACAATAACTTACCCGATTTTGTAGATTAAACCTTTGGTGGATTTTCCTTCTTAGTTTCGTTTGAATGCTGTATTTACCTGATTTCCGTCTTCGTCGCTCAGAAGTGCCCAGTATACTGCGCGTTCGTCTACCAAACTCTTAGCGACGTATATATTCGTCCGCTGTTAATACAGGATGCACATCACAGCCTACAGGAATTTAAACAAAGCTGGTATTATTGAGCATTATTAAGATAAATCTATTTATTGATAGACAACAGAACATATTTTAGATTATTTTTTTAGTTTTTATTGATTGATATCATGAATGTGAATTGTGTACTATTTATTTTGGCGAAGTAAGAAACAGTTTACTCATACACGATTAAACGTACTCCAATCTGATTGGTACTTTCGGTTTGATCTTGGGTAAGTTGGGAAAACCAAATTTCTTTATTTTCGTTTAATTCTGCAACTGCAAATATTTATCAACTTCACAATTGACAAATTATGTATGTTATTCACGTATTCAACATGCAAGGTAAGCAATCATAACCAGACTAACATGTTTATTGATTATGTACAGTGTAGCTTGGCTTGAAAACAAACTGTCTCCTACAGACATACATTATGTATATATGTGTGGCATCATGATTTGTAGTCTAACATTGTCTAATAATGATAAAATAAGGCTTAACACCTCTTATATATGGTAGGCTTTTAGATATGTGATAAAATCTTAATATCTTATTGACTGAAGTTCTATATATTGAATCAATTAGATTTAAACATCAGTTCATATTGATAATTTAGCTCTGCATGAATATCTTGGTTTTCCAACAATTTATCAAGTCTAATTTTGAAACAGTTTGTATTGCGCGCAGATGTCAGGAATTCTAGTAGAGATGGAGTTCCAAATGTGTGCTGCTCTCTAAAATAGATTCTTCTTTGTGCTGAAGTTGCATGCTTGTCGTGGACACAGTTTTTTTTTTTCATTTCTTGGACATACACCAGATTTTCTTGTAAATTAAGTTATTGAAGGTGTACAATTGCAGCACATAGTAATTAGATAACTGCATATCACAATGTGACAAACAGATGCAAAAAAGGTCTGGAAAACTAAGGTCGAACTCACATTGCCGACCTCTGACAATGAACAAAATGATCCCTATATATAATGGTGTCTGTGCCGCCGCGGCTTCCGTAGTAGTCTCGCGATTATCTCCCTTTGAAGAACTCTCAATATTGACAATGTTGTTTACTACGGTTGATGCATACTTCGTGTAAAGAAAAAGATGTATGTAACTTGCAGCCACCACGGTGTAAGTACTTTCAGTTATCAGAACTTATATAAGTAATATAAGTGGTTTTTGTTCATCTATGACTGTTATTTCTTACAAAGTACGATTATTTCAACAGTTGTGAAACTTCTGCGCTCGTACCACGTGGTGTCACTATACGATGTGCAGACGGAGCTATGACTCTCAGTTGTGAGCTTTTAATAACAATGCTGCTATTTGAATTGAAGATTTATTGTTGCCAATCATTGTTGAACATTGAAACCACGACATTTATTAAGATTTATGGAATTTTCGTGATCGAAGGAATCGTCAGTTTGTCAAAATGTTCAATGTATGGAAGCTCATAGTTACCATATAACTGACAATGTTAAAATTGCTATACATGTAAATTCAATTTTTTACGCGTATTCTTACGTTTCTTTGTTTCTGTTTATTACAGACTTTTACCATTTTTCAACACCTTTCAACACCAAAACACTACAACTATATGTAAAACAAACTAGTTGGAAATAAAGGATGTTGTACGAGGTAAACTGGCTGTACATTGTTTATGGGACAGCACAGTAAAAGTACCCAATCGGCTGAAGTTGAGATCCAGCTACGATTTCAACAGGCAACGGGACAACGTCTACGTCAAGGACACAGACATCGGTCTACGCCTACACGAATTCATACAGCATGGACGACCACACAGACAACACACATCAAGTAACGGAGCTCAGTGAGGCAACACACACCAGTCAGCCTAGGGTAAGGACGTTAACTCCCAAGGCTAAGGAACTGTACGAGGATGCAGTCCAAAGTCACAACAAATTTTATGAGGATATGTGGATAGAATTAGATTCCCATCTTCGACGTGTAAAAGGTGAAGGTAGGAAATTAGATCTCGATTCCCTGATCGACCTTGAGAGAAACATACGGGAATGTACTGGTAGCCTTGATAAACTCCAATCCAGTTTCTTCGAGTATCTGAAACGCAAAAACACAGAAGAGAGCCTTGAACTTCTTGATAACCAGAGTTTGAGATGGCACAGTCATACGTTAGTCATAGATCAATCTATTAAGGAATTAGGCACGTGTATGGAGCGGGCAGAGAAGCAAAAGTCAATTGAGCCTGCATTATCTTCGAGACAATCCAGTGCTGGGTCTAGTTCGAAAAATTCAAGTGTGATTTCTGTCATCGCTAGAAAAAAGGCAAAGGCTGAGGCACAGAAGGCACGCCTGCAATATGCTGAACAAGAGGCGGCCCTAAAGAAGAGACAGGCAAGGCTTGAACTGGAAAGTGCTCGAGCTAGCGCAGCAGCCAAACTGGAGAAAGCCGACCTAGAAGCCGATCTTGACCTACTTACACAAAAGAAGGAGGTCGCTGCTGCGGAAGCGGAAGCGGAAGCCCTTGAGGACTCGGAGGAGTTTAACCTAACTCATAACCACGATAGGATAAAGGCTATTCCGAAATTTGACACGCAGCAACGAACAAGAGCCTATGTCGAAGAAACAGTATTTCATGATCATAGTGCTGAACTCCCGGTGACAGCAGACCCACACTTGCATTTACCTATGAATCCAAATGCACCTGTTTTTACTACGGCAACCAATACGGACACAGGTATAGCTATGGACCTCACCCGTTTTCTGTTGAAGAAGGATCTTCTTCTCTCAAGGTTAACAAATTTTGATGACAGACCAGAGTCATACCAAACCTGGAAATCAAGCTTTAAGTCAATCATGGCAGATCTTAACGTCACCCCAAGAGATGAGATGGATTTGCTTGAGAAATGGTGTGGACCCGAATCTAAACGACATGTCGTAAGTCTCAAAGCTTCAAACTTCGGATTCCCAGAAAGAGGACTTTTGAGAGTATGGGAGCGTCTTGACGAACGGTTTGGGGCACCAGAGATGATAGAAGCTTCACTTAGACAGAGGTTAGCGAGCTTTCCTAAGCTTACACCAAGAGACACCAAGAAAACTGTTTGATCTATCAGATTTAGCATCCGAAATTGAATCACTCAAGGAGGATAGCCAATATAAGTCTCTTTTAGGATACTTCGACTCATCGACAGGAGTCTCGCCAATTGTGTCCAAACTTCCACATAACCTACAAGAGAGATGGACCAATGCTGCAATAAAGTTTACAAAAACACACCATGTCGCATTTCCTCCATTCAGTTTCTTCTCTGAATTTTTGAGAGATCTAAGTAAAGTGAAAAACAATCCCAGTTTCACATATGACCAACCTAATGGAAGCAAGAATGATAAGACTGTACAAAGGAATCCTCAAGAGAGAAAGAACATCTCAGTCAGGAAAACCAACGCTGATAGCATACAAAACAGTGACAGAAACAGAAAGACTTGTTTTCTACACAACGTTAGTTCCCACACTCTCAACAAATGTAGGGCCTTCCTCACCATGTCGATGGAGGAGAGGAAGAAGTTGTTGCGGGATAAGAAGGTCTGCTTCCGGTGCTGTGAATCGACGTCACACATCAGTCGCAACTGTGATGTGAAACAACCTTGTAGCGAATGTAATAGTGCAAGGCACTGCACAGCACTCCATCTTGAGCATCAGTCAAATTCAGGCTCCTTAGAGTACGGCGAGGAGCCTGCATCACTGGTATCTAAATCTCCTGTCCAAGTTAACTGCACGCAGATCTGTGGCAATAAGTTCAAAGGGAAATCATGTGCCAAAATTGTTCTTGTTGACGCGTTCCATCAAGACCGACCCACAGACCGCATAAGACTTTATGCCATGATTGACGACCAGAGCAACATGTCACTGGCCAAATCACAATTATTTGACCAACTTGGCATTAAAGGAAAACAACACAACTACGTGTTATCTTCGGTGTCCGGGGTTTCGAAGACCACAGGCAGAGACTCGACTAAGGTTATCGTTGAACCTGTAGACAGGTCTATAAGTCTTGACATTCCCATCCTGTTAGAATGTGACCGCGTCCCTGAAATTCGCGATGAAATACCTACTCCTGAGGTAGCCGAAAACTACGCCCATCTCAGAGACGTTGCCAAGTGTATTCCTCCTATTGACAACACTGCTCACATTTTGATGCTTATTGGAAGGGACGTAATTAGAGCTCATCATGTTTTGGACCAGAGAATAGGACCATCAAACACGCCATATGCCCAGAAACTCCCTCTCGGTTGGGTCATAATCGGAGAGACTTGCTTAGGAAGGACTCGCATTCCAGAACTAGTAAATGTTTGTAAAACCAATTTCCTAGCAGATGGCCGACCATCACTCTTCAAACCCTGTCCGAACGAATTTGAGTGCATCTACGATGCGAACAGGTCCTTAAAGGAGCTTGATGTATTAGGAAAACATGTGTTCCATCGTACAAAGGAGGATGAGAAAGTCAGCATGTCACAGGAAGACCGAAGGTTTCTCGGCATCATGAAAGAAGAGCTTGTGAAAGGTAATGATGGTAAATGGATAGCTCCACTGCCATTCCGCGATCCACGACCAAGATTGACTAACAACCGAACACAAGCTTTTAAACGAGCAAGAACCCTGGATACCAGTCTGCGAAAGAACCCCGTGAAGCGACAGCACTTCGTAGACTTCATGGAAAAGATATTCAGTAGTGGCCACGCCGAGTTAGCGCCGGCGCTTAAGGACAGCGAAGAATGTTGGTATTTACCAATTTTCGGTGTATACCACCCGCGGAAACCGGAGCAACTTAGAGCAGTGTTTGACTCCTCGGCAAGGCACAATGGAGTTTCATTGAACGATGTCCTCATGTCTGGTCCAGACCTTGCAAATAGCTTGCTTGGAGTGCTGATGCGGTTCCGAAGGGAGTCGGTGGCTATAGTAGGAGACATTGAGCAAATGTTTTATTGCTTTCAAGTAAGGGAAGACCACAGGAACTACTTAAGGTTCTTATGGTACAAGGACAACAATCCGGAAAATGAGTTGGTGGAATATCGCATGTGCATCCACGTCTTCGGAAACAGTCCTTCTCCTGCCATTGCCACCTTAGGACTTCGAAAGTCAGCCGAAGGAAATGATGATGACGTTTCCAACTTTGTCACTAATGACTTCTACGTGGATGACGGGCTTACCTCATTACCAACTGTCGACGAAGCTGTTGACCTTATGAAAAGAACACAGCATGCACTTCACCAAGGAGGGAAACTACGCTTACACAAAATTGCCTCTAATAGTGATGAAGTTATGAACTCTTTTCCTGCAGACGACCTTGCAAAAGGTGTTAAGGATCTCGATTTAGGATGTGAACCACTGCCTGTTCAGTGTAGCTTGGGAGTCAGTTGGAGTTTGGAAACCGACTCGTTTCTTTATCAAGTCTCAACAGAAGCTAAACCATACACGCGCAGGGGCATACTGTCAACTGTCAACGGGATCTTCGACCCGTTAGGATTTTTGGCTCCAGTAGTAATCGATGGGAAACACTTTTTGAGATCTCTTATTCATGGAACCAAAGATTGGGATGAACCTCTCCCCGCAGAACAGCGCATACAATGGGAACTCTGGAGAGACTCTCTTGAACACCTACAACATGTTCGTATACCTCGGACCTACGCACAGTTTTCATTCAAACTATCTATTGACAGTACCGTCCATGTCTTCTCTGATGCCTCCGAGAAAGCTATCGCTGCAGTAAGTTATCTACATACAAAGGATGGAAACGGAAAACAAGATATTGGATTCATTCTTGGCAAGGCTAAGGTAGCCCCCCTCCATGGCCATACGATACCGAGACTGGAATTGTGTGCTGCAGTATTGGCCGTGGACATAGCAGAGACAGTATCTGACCACTTACATATCCCTCTTGAGAAATTTCGATTCCACACCGATAGCAAAGTTGTACTTGGTTACATATACAACAAAACAAGGAGGTTTTATACATACGTAGCCAATAGGGTAGAACGCATTATACACGTGACGGACGCAGATCAATGGTCGTATGTGCAAACAGATAGAAATCCAGCAGATGAAGGGACAAGATCAGTACCCGCCCAGGCTATTCAAGACAGCATGTGGCTCAATGGACCTACTCGTCTTACTACGATTAATGATATGACATCAGAGCATGTGTTTGATCTGCATGAACCAGAAGATGACAAAGAGGTAAGGCCCCAGGTTCAAAGTCTAAAGACAGACGTCAAACAGTCACCACTTGGTTCTCATCGCTTCGCAAGATTTTCTACTTGGAGGACCCTTATCAGGGCTATTATGACACTGACGCATGTGGCACAGTCCATTGTCAGCAAGTCCGAGTGTAGGGGTTGGCATATTTGCAGTAAGGACAGAAGTGTTGCTGCTTACCACAAGGCCGAACAATTCGTGGTGAAGGAGGTGCAAAAAGAGGCATATCCGGAAGAACTAAACAGTCTCGAACGCGATCAACTTCTTCCAAACGGAAGTTCGATTCTGTCACTGAACGCATTTTTGGATCAGGATGGAATTCTACGAGTAGGCGGACGCCTAAATCAAAGCCATGTTCAACAGAATGAAATGAATCCAATCATCATCCCTGGGAAGCATCATGTCGCATTACTTCTCGTGAGACTATTTCATGAACAGGTTAAACACCAAGGGCGAAATTTCACAGGAGCCGTGAGGACAGCAGGATATTGGATAACGGGCTGTAAGCGCTTGGTATCAACGGTCTTGCATGCGTGCGTGAAATGTCGTAAACTTCGAGGGAAATTGGAGCACCAATTGATGGCAGACATACCTTCCGACCGACTTCAACCTGGCCCACCATTCACCAACGTCGGTGTGGACACTTTCGGTCCATGGCAGATTGTTAGCAGGCGTACTCGTGGTGGTTCAGCCCAAGCAAAACGCTGGGCAATTATGTTCACATGCCTCACCACCAGGGCTATCCACATAGAGGTGGTAGAAGAACTGAGTTCGTCGTCTTTTATTAATGCCTTCAGAAGGTTTACCGCTGTGAGGGGCCATGTAAAACAGATCCGATCAGATCATGGCACTAATTTCATTGGCGCGGTGGATGATCTGCAGATTAACGCCTTTAAGGTTGAGGAAGAAGCAGTGAAGACATTCCTATGCGACCGCGGAACTACCTGGCTTTTCAACCCACCGCACGCATCACATATGGGCGGGGCTTGGGAAAGGATGATAGGTGTCTCACGTCGCGTTCTTGAGTCAATGCTGACAACAGTGATGGACACTAATTTGACTCACGAAGTACTCGTTACCTTCCTAGCTGAGGTTTGCGCGATCGTTAACGCCAGGCCACTAGTACCCGTGTCTTCAGATCCGGAGGATCCATTTCCAATCAGTCCGGCTACACTTCTGACACAGAAACCAGACTCCATCATCGAACCATTTGTGCCTCTTGATAATTCTAGTTTGCACAAGGCGCAGTGGAAAAGAGTGAAGGTTCTAGCCGACACATTTTGGAAGCGCTGGAGAGCCCAATACCTCCATACTCTACAACCTCGACGGAAATGGAATGACAAGCGCAAGAATATCGCGATATGGGATAGTGTGCTACTTAGGGACAATGAGGTATCAAGGAACAACTGGCCATTGGGTTATGTCGCAAGGGTCTTCCCAAGCAATGACGGTTTAGTTCGAACGGCAGAGGTCAAGATTACTTCCGGACGAGGAAAGCCTGTGTTATATGTACGACCGATCAACGAACTGATCTTACTTCTTGGAGACAACAAAGGCTGAATGTGACATAGAAAGTGTATTATGTGGTACTCGATAGTGTTGTCTAGTGACATCAGGCGAGGAGTGTGCCGCCGCGGCTTCCGTAGTAGTCTCGCGATTATCTCCCTTTGAAGAACTCTCAATATTGACAATGTTGTTTACTACGGTTGATGCATACTTCGTGTAAAGAAAAAGATGTATGTAACTTGCAGCCACCACGGTGTAAGTACTTTCAGTTATCAGAACTTATATAAGTAATATAAGTGGTTTTTGTTCATCTATGACTGTTATTTCTTACAAAGTACGATTATTTCAACAGTTGTGAAACTTCTGCGCTCGTACCACGTGGTGTCACTATACGATGTGCAGACGGAGCTATGACTCTCAGTTGTGAGCTTTTAATAACAATGCTGCTATTTGAATTGAAGATTTATTGTTGCCAATCATTGTTGAACATTGAAACCACGACATTTATTAAGATTTATGGAATTTTCGTGATCGAAGGAATCGTCAGTTTGTCAAAATGTTCAATGTATGGAAGCTCATAGTTACCATATAACTGACAATGTTAAAATTGCTATACATGTAAATTCAATTTTTTACGCGTATTCTTACGTTTCTTTGTTTCTGTTTATTACAGACTTTTACCATTTTTCAACACCTTTCAACACCAAAACACTACAACTATATGTAAAACAAACTAGTTGGAAATAAGGATGTTGTACGAGGTAAACTGGCTGTACATTGTTTATGGGACAGCACAGTGTCTGCCATTCTTTGCATCAACACAGCATGTGTATATATACACCTACAATAATTAATGTAGTATATAGGTTTCTGCAGACAAAATATAATGGGCAGATATATATATATGCATTTTTAGGTCACCTCAGACAAAGTCTCAGTTGACCTATTGTAATTGCCTTTTGTCCGGCATTGTCTGTCGTGCGTTGTCTGTTGTGCGTCGTCCGCTGTGCATCTTCCGTCGGGGTCATAACCAATTTACATTTTCAAATTCTTCTCAATTACCGACAAGCCCAGAGACCTGATATTGGGTCTGTAGCATGCTGGGATGAAGAGCTACAAAGTTTGTTCAAATGGATGACCTTGATCTTCATTCAGACCTTCATTCAAGGTCACAGGGGTCAAATATGCCAAAATCTTTAAACAATTTCTTCTTGATAACCAGAAGGCCTAGAGTCCCAATACTCTAAAAAAAGTATTAGGTACATAGCATGCTGGGATGAAGGGCTAACAAGTGTGCTCAAATGGATGACCATGACCTTCATTCAAGGTCAGAGGGGTCAAATATGCTTAAATCTTTAAACAACTTCTTGATAATCAATAGGCCCAGAGACCCAATATGAGGTATGTAGTATGCTCGGATCATGTGTTTCCAAGTTTTTTCAAATAGATGACCTTGACCTTCATTCAAGATCACAGGGGCCAAATGTGCTAAAATATATCAAAACTCAAGTTACCGTTAAGACCCATGGGCCTCTAGTTTTAAAGCGTTATTACAATGAACCATTGTGATTGGAGTTGGTATATCAGGCATTAGTCTGATCTTTCCAGTGTACTGTAGTGTGAGTGGAGTTAACATATCTGACATGGTTCAAATTGGTTTCTGCTGTGTAATGTGATTGAAGTTATAGGTGTATCTTGCAGTGTGTCTATCATTACCAGTATGAAGTGATATTGGAGTTGGCATACTAATTAACAATATTTCAATCATTTCCAGTTTGAAGTGAGATTTGAGTTGGTGTATCTAGCAGTGTTTAGATCATTACTTGTGTATAGTGGGATTTGAGTTGGCGTACCTAGCAGTGTTCAGATCATTATTTGTGTATAGTGGAATTGCCATCGAGTGGGCGTAGTATTAAACAATATTCTGATCGTTTCTAGTGTGAAGTGAGATTGGAGTTGGTGTATCTTGCAGTATTCTGATTTTGCATAAATGGTGGCTCTGACCCCAAAGGGGCTGGTCCCAAAAGGGGAAATGGAGGTAATTCCTTTAAATCGCTACTAGTCATAAAGTGATGAATGCATGTTCTAAAAACAATTCTTGAGGTCTTTCAGACCTTAGAGAGTTTGGACTTCATTAATCTTGAAAGCAGTTCGGATTTCTACACTATAACATAGCATTGTTTGAGATTTACAAATAAAACATTGAATATGAACATTATTTTGACATTTGGTCTAATCCAAGCAGGTGAGCGATACGGGCCCCAGGGGCCTCTTGTTTTTTTAGCCCACCATCATCAGATGGTGGGCTATTCAAATCGCCCTGTGTCCGTGGTCCGTCTGTCCCTCCGTCCGGTCCTCCGTCCGTCCCTCCGTCCATCCGTAAACAATTCTTGTTATCGCTAATCCTCAGAAAATACTGAAGGGATCTTTCTCAAATTTCATATGTAGATTCCCCTTGGTGCCTTGTTATGCATATTGCATTTTGAGACCGATCGGAAAACAACATGGCCGACAGGCAGCCATCTTGGATTTTGACAATTGAAGTTTGTTATCGCTAATCCTGAGAAAGTACTGAAGGGATCCTTCTCAAATTTCATATGCAGGTTCCCCTTGGTGCCTAGTTATGCATATTGCATTTTGAGACCGATCGGAAAACAACATGGCCGACAGGCAGCCATCTTGGATTTTGACAATTGAAGATTGTTATCGCTAATCCTGAGAAAGTACTGAAGGGATCCTTCTCAAATTTCATATGCAGGTTCCCCTTGGTTCCTAGTTATGCATATTGCATTTTGAGACTGATCGAAAAACAACATGGCCGACAGGCAGCCATCTTGGATTTTGACAATTGAAGTTTGTTATCACTAATCCTCAGAAAGCACTGAAGGGATCCTTCTCAAATTTCATATGTAGGTTCCCCTTGGATCCTAATTATGCATATTGCATTTTGAGACCGATCGGAAAACAACATGGGGGCAGGCAGCCATCTTGGATTTTGACAATTGAAGTTTGTTATCACTATTTCTCAGAAAGCACTGAAGGGATCTTTCTCAAATTTCATATGTAGGTTCCCCTTGGTGCTTAGTTATCCATATTACATTTTGAGATCAATCGGAAAACATCATGGCCGACAGGCAGCCATCTTGGATTTTGACAATTGAAGTTTGTTACCGATATTTCTCAGAAAGCACTGAAGGGATCTTTCTCAAATTTCAAATGTAGGTTCCCCTTGGTGCCTAGTTATGCATAGTGCATCTTGGGACCAATAGGAAAACAACATGGTGGACAGGCAGCCATCTTGGATTTTGACAATTGAAGTTTGTTATTGCTGTTTTTTTTCAGAAATTGCTGAAAGGATCTTTCTGATATTTCATTTGTAGGTTGCCCTTGGTGCCTAGTTATGTATATTGGATTTTGAGACCAGTCAGAAAAAAACATGGCCGACAGGCAGCCATCTTTAATTTTGACAATTGAAGTTTGTTATCGCTATTTTACAGAAGGTACTGAAGGGATCTTTCTCAAATTTCATATGTCCGTTCCCCTTGGTCCCTGGTATTGCATTTGGGGACCAATCTGAAAACAACATGGCCGACAGACAGCCATTATCGCTAAATCTTAAATTTTATATATAGGTTACCCTTGTTTGAAAGTACTAGAGGGCTATTTCTGATTTACACAGATTATAGTAAGACTTAGAGGAAGGGAAAAGTAGAGAAAAGATCAATCTGACATGGAACCTATAAAGATCATTCAATGGTATTATGTATTATGTAAAGAAATCCCTCATGTCTCTACTTGGAATCAGAGGTTGATTAGCATAACTACCTGAAATTATGAGGTCATTCCATTGTCTTGTGTGCCAATTTGTATTATCACCAGTTATTAAATAACCTCCAGAGGAACTTCACATGTTGGACCTCAATTTGTCATGCCTGTTGAGCTTAGCTTCATATTTCAATAATTATATTTGAACAAAGATCTTTTTAAAATATCAGAACTAAAGCCATGATAATGGAGTAAAACCTGTTATAGAAAACTTGTTATTGTTCTTTGAGTAATTATACATTATATGGGGGTTGCAGGAGTGGGGGTATGAGTTGGCCCTCTGGACGACGTTCTAGTTGTGCCTGTTCAAATTTATTAAAAATGTATTAAAATTATGTCTAGTACATGGCAATCGCATTTTCTGTTGTTTAGTCAGAATTATATGTTATCCAGTTAGTTTGGGCTTTCTCTTGTTTAGTTGGAATGATTCATTTAGGATTTTTTGTTGTTTAGTTAGAATTGTCCAGTTAGGAATTTCTGTTGATGAGTTGAAATAATCCAGTTAGGATATTGTGTTGCTTAGTTGGAATGCTCCAGTTAGGATTTTCTTTTTTTTTTTTATTTGGAATGATCAAGTTAGTATTTTCTGTTATTTGGTTGGAATGATCCGGTTAGGATTTTCTGTTGTTTAGTTTTAATGATTCTGATGTTTAGTTGAAACAATTCAATTTGGATTTTCTGTTGTTTAGTTGGAATTATTTAGTTAGTTCAGACTTCCTGCTGTGATTTCACAGTCGATGACAAGCTATAGTTTGTAATTGTCAGTGGGTTTTCAATTAAAACTCTGTTTCTTTTGATAATTATTTATTCACCCAGTTTTTAAATGTATCATGAATCGATCAATACTTATAGCTATTGTGCTAAATGTTGACAGAAAAGGTTAGCAAAATGATAATGTGGACTTAAAGTGAAATCAAATCTTTCTTTGAAGAAATATAAAAAAATTGTGTTAAGTGAAATAACACTTTTTTTTGGTTTATTTGGAAAAACGAAAAAAAAAGATGTGTTATTTTTAGCCTTTTTCTAATACATTTGTATGTTCGAAAATATTAAATTTCTCTCAAGGCTCATCCCTATCTGGTGATAAGCTAATTGCTTTACCAAATTGGTACTGATGGAGACTGGAACAAAGGGAAGTAACTTTGCTTCATCAGAAAGAACATTCTATACAATACAACATTAAGTTATCCTGGGGTTGTTTACAGTACAATCTATGCACACAAGTTACAAAGTATATCCCTGACATGGATTTAGAGGTGAAGTTCATATTGTTCTGTAGTTCACATACATGTAGTTCATCTGGACCTGATACCTGGATGTCAATATCGTCAGCCTCTATATGCTGCTTCTGTTTATTATATTGACTGTAATATACCTACAATACACTTCAAATACAAATGAACACATCCGGGGCATGGTCATATGTCCATTGGAGAAAATAAAAATGGATGTGATTAGGCTTCACACTTGAAGTGGTAATTTATCCAAAATCTGTCACAGTTCCTATTATTAAAAATATTCACATTTGGTAAATTAACAACATCGTTTTGCAGATTGTCTAAATTATCCACAAACCTTTTCCTCAAGATTTTGCAGAAGATTAATTTATCTGAATTTCTTTTGAAGAGATTTTAGTTTTCTCAGTCAAGTATAACATAAAATTACCACAAACTACTAGTATGTATGTCTGTTTTACAGATTTCTGTGAACTACCCTCTCTCACTGGAAACCGATATCCTAACACCTGTGAGAGATATTTATATACGTGCTTGAGAAAGACAGTTTCGGGATGAGTAATAAAGGTGCTGATGTACATCAAGATTCAACAGAAAACAAGTCTCCGTCAGTAGATTCTAGAGGTCCAGGTCAGCATTCAGAACAGAGCAGTCAAAAGCCATTAGCAGAATCTGTTACAAAAGGGTCAGTAGGTCAAGGTCAGAGTTCAGAAGATAACAGTCAACAGACATTAACAGATTCTGGTACACAAGGGTCAGGAGGTCTAGGTCAGAGTTCAGAAGATAGCAGTCAACAGACATTAGCAGATTCTGATGCACAAGGATCAGGAGGTCAAGGTCAGAGTTCAGAAGATAGCATTCAACAGACATTAGCAGATTCTGGTACACAAAGGTCAGGAGGTCAAGGTCAGAACTCAGAAGATAGCAGTCAACAGACATTAGCAGATTCTGGTACACAAAGGTCAGGAGGTCAAGGTCAGAGTTCAGAAGATAGCAGTCAACAGACATTAGCAGATTCTGGTACACAAGGGTCAGGAGGTCAAGGTCAGAGTTCAAAAGATAGCAGTCAACAGACAGCAGATTCTGGTACACAAGGGTCAGGAGGTCAAGGTCAGAGTTCAGAAGATAGTCAGCAGACATTAGCAGATTCTGGTACAAAACAGTCAGGAGGTCAAGGTGAAGAAGCTGTCGACAAGGATACAGGAAATAGATTGAAATCCGTAGGAACACAAGTGGTGCAGAGGACAGTCATACAAGACTACTTAGAATTTCTGGGGTTAATCTGTACCACAAAAAATTACAGATTTGGACTGATAATGCATACTAGTGTGACGTAAGTCTTATTTTTAATCATTTTGTGTGATAATATTTCATTGAGAAAAAGTTTCAAATGAGCTATTCTAATCACCTTTCGTGTCTTAATTTGTGAATTATATGGTCCCCATTCTCTAGGGGACTGAGGGGCGGGGCAAAAAAGTGTCAAATTGACTGAAATTTCAGAAATCCTCTTCTCAAGATCCCAATAAGATAGAATAAATTGAAGGGTGGTAAGGTGCTTTACCAAAATTATAAATTTCATGACCCTGTGGTCTCACATTTACCTCCTTTAAATCGCTACTAGTCATAAAGTAATAATTTATTTAAACCCAATTTAATCAGAAACACCCTTGTTGTAAACAGTGACTTTGACCCCTCAGGGGCCAGAGGGTTGGGGCTCAGTAAGGGAAATAGAGAGAAATTCCTTTAAATCCCTACCAGTTGTAAAGGCGACTCAACAAGCACATTTCTTTTTTCCAGAATTGCTGTACTGGTTAGTTGGAGTGTAATATGGCAGCCAGCTACAGATTTTTTCTGTTACGAAGTTTTCAAGTATCCAAGACCACTAGAATTGGATCCCAGGGAAGTAACCAATTTCATGGAACAGTATAATCCTGAATGTAACTTGACAGAACTACAAACTAATTACAATAAACTAGAGAAGAAGTATTTATCCCTGCAAAATAATGTCAGTTATCTACAGGGAAATGCTGAAGATTTTAATAAAAGACTTGTAAACCATGCCGAACAAATACAAAACACCAGTGTGTCGGTGAAAAACGTCGGTTCAAATATGACTGAAGTCAAAGGTCAACTTCGTCACCAGTCTGAGCAGACACACAGAGTTCAAAGGGACATAGACCAAACAATACTGAAACAGATAGCCGAAGGTGAAATACCCATTTGCTTACAAATGTGAATGAATGAAATAATGAATGATTGAATGAAAAATGAATGAACAAATGAATATTATGCTTTTGTTCTTAATAGTGTATGGTTAACTAAATGTTGAATTTTTCCATATATTGTGACATCATAAATAATATCACAAATTTGGTGCTTTATTGATGAAAAACTGGTTTGGGATTGGGTTGTGTTTGGGAGATTATTTTCATATTTGAAAAAATTCCAGTGAGTTATTGAAGATCAGTATATTTCTGGTAATTGGAATAATTCCTGAAAGAAACTAAATTCTATTCAGAATATACTTTTATATATAGAGAGTATTTTTACTCATTAACTTATCAACAGAGGTTAATATTCAATTAAGAAATAAATTGTCCATCACTCTTTTCTACTTGCATGTATATATTAACATTTTGTGTTAAACCATTTTATCATTCAGACTGAAGTAGTTTGTTTTGAATATTTTTACAGAGCCATGGAAGTACATCAGTATCATTGTAGCTGTAGGCGAAGTCTTTCTGGTGGTGTATGTAATGAAGTTAAAATCATCATTAAGGGACATTGGCAGACAACCCCAGGCAGTAGTACAGGTGAGTAGGTGACAGGGGCAGACAACCCAAGGCAGGGGTACAGGTTAGTAGGAGGCAGGGGCAGACAACCCAAGGCAGGGGTACAGGTTAGTAGGAGGCAGGGGCAGACAACCCAAGGCAAGGGTACAGGTTAGTAGGAGACAGGGGCAGAATACCCAAGGCAAGGGAACAGGTTAGTAGGAGGCAGGGGCAGACAACCCAAGGCAAGGATACAGGTTAGTAGGAGGCAGGGGCAGACAACCCAAGGCGGGGGTACAGGTTAGTAGGAGGCAGGGGCAGACAACCCAAGGCAAGGGTACAGGTTAGTAGGAGACAGGGGCAGAATACCCAAGGCAAGGGAACAGGTTAGTAGGAGGGAGGGGCAGACAACCCAAGGCAAGGGTACAGGTTAGTAGGAGGCAGGGGCAGACAACTCAAGACAGTGGTACAGGTAAGAAGGAGGCAGGGGCAGACAACTCCAAGCAGTGGTACAGGTAAGAAGGAGGCAGGGGCAGACAACTCCAGGCAGTGGTACAGGTGAGAAGGAGACAAGGGGAGACAACCCCAGGCAGTAGTACAGGTGAGTAGGAGACAGGGGCATTCAATTTTGGGTCTGATCAGCTAAACAGATTGGCTTATGGACAGTCATCTTGGTTTTTACACTTTGTTTGTTATTGCTTTTTCTCACATTCATAGACTTTTCTGAGATTTCATATGCTCACCTTGTTATCAAATGAGCAAGAGAAACAAGGGAGAGAAGAGAAGAATAGAGAACAGATCAATCTGAAAAAAATAAATCTTTTGTTGCAAAAGATTGTTGTGAGGTACATGTATATCTATGACACCTTGATGAATTCCAGATATCATAATTTCTCTTAAAATTTTTGCAAACAACCCCTACAACCCACAGGCGCTTGCATAGAAAATATTACTTTAATTTTTTTTTGATATGACAGTGGTATGTGTAATCTAACAGATTACACATACCACTGTCATATATTTAAAAAAAAAATTAAAGTAATATTTTCTATGCAAGCGCCTGTGCTACAACCTACATACGCCACAATCCATTCACTGAACATACCCCACAACCCCTCCACCCAACAAATCCCCACAACCCCTCCACCCAACACATCCCCACAACCCCTCCACCCAACACATCCCAACAACCCCTCCACCCAACAAATCCCCACAACCCATCCACCCAACACATCCCACAAACCCCTCCACCCATCACATCCCCACAACCCCTCCACCATCACATCACCACAACCCCTCCACCCATCACATCACCACAACCCCTCCACCCAAAACAAGCCACCAACCCCGCACCCAAACACAGCCCAACAACCCCCCAACGACACATCCCCACAACGCCGCCACCCCAACAAAGCACCTCACAACCCCGCCACCAAGAGAATGCACCACAAACCCAGGCCACCCAACACAGCACCACAAACCCAGCCACCCAACACACCCCAAAACCCCTCCAACAACAAGGCACAAAGACAACCCTCCACCCCAAAACAGCCCCCCACAATCCCCGCACCCAACACAGCCCATGACCCGGCCCAACCAAACCCCCCCAAAAAACCCGCCACCCAACACAGGTCCACAAAACCCCGCAACCCCAACACAGCGCCACAAACTACAGCCCAACAACCCCGCCACCCAACACAGCCCCAAATAGCACCCCGAACACCAGCCCAAGTGGGATAACAAACAACCCAGCCACCAAAACAGCACACAACCCCGCCTACCAAAAACAGCCCCACAACCCCCGCCACCCAACCACAGCACCACAACCCCCGCACCCAAAACAGCACCACAACCCCGGCACCCAAAAACAGCCACACCACAACCACCGCCCACCCAAAAAGCCGAACCACAACACAGAATACACAAAACAGCACCCACAACAAAGACCACCACAACAAGCCCCACAACGCGCTACCCAAGCACAGTCACCACAGCCCCGCCACCAAGCACATGCACCCACAACCCCCCGCCTGTCCCAACCAGCCCCGAAACCCGCCACCCAACACAGCCCACAACCCCGAAAAAAAAAAAAACAGATAAACAAAAAAAGCACAAAAAAAAAATAGAAAAAAAAAATGAGAAAAAAATAGAAAAGAAAAAAAAAAGAGAAACCAACGCAACAAACACAAAAAACCAGAAACCCAAAGGGCCCAAACCAGACAAACCACATAAACCCAAAACAGCCAAAAAAACCAGCCACAAAACACAGCCCCAGGGACCACCGGACAACCAACAAACCCACAAACCCCCGCCACCCAACACAGCCCAACAACCCTGCGCATACCCAACAAAGAGCCACAACCCAGCCCCACAACCCCTGACACCCAACACAGCCCCACAACCAAGCACCCAGCGCAGCCCCACCAAACCCCGCCACCAAAAACAGCCCACAACCCCGGCCACCCAAACTACAGCCCCACAACCCCGCCACCAACACAGCACCAACAAACCCGCCACAAAAAAGCACCACAACACGCCACCCAAAACCGCCCCACAACCCCGGCCACCCAAGACAGAACAACAACGCCCAGCCACCCCAAAAACAGCCACACACACACCCTTCACAACCAAAACAGCATCACCAACATCCACCCAACACCATCCCACAAACCACTAAACCCAATAAATTCCCACAACCCCTCCACCCAACACATCCTCACAACCTCTCCACCCAATAAATTCCCACAACCCCCCACCCAACACATCCCAACAACCCCTCCACCAACAACATCCCAACAACCCCTTTCCCACCCAACCACATCCGAACAACACCTCCACCCAACAACCCCACCAACCCAGCCACCCAAACAGCCCACAACCCCCGCCACCCAACACAGCCCGACAACCCCGCCACCCAACACAGCCCGACAAACCCGCCACCCCCCCCAAACACGCCCGAACAACCCCGCCACCTAACATGACCCCCAAAACCCCGCCACCCAACCACCAGCCCGACATAACCCCGACACCAACACATCCCCACAACCCCTCCACCTAACATACCCCCACAACCCCTCCACCCAACCCATCCCCACAACCCCTCCACCCAACACATCCCTACAACCCCTCCACCCAACAGGTCCCTACAACCCCTCCACCCAACACATCCCCACAACCCCTCCACCCAACACCTCCCCACAACCCCCTCCACCCAACACATCCCAACGGAACCCCCCCCCCCAACACAGCCGCACAAACCGCGCCACCCAAAGAAGGGCCCACAACCCCGCCACCCAACACAGACCCACAACCCCGCACCCAACACAGCACCACAACCCCGCCCCCAAAACAGGCACCAAACCCTCACCAAAACAGCCCCACCAACCCCGCCACCCAAAACAGCCCACAAACCCCGCCACCCAAAAAACAGCACCACAACCCGCCAACCCCTGAACACAGCCCCCGAAACCGCGCCACCCAGCACAGCCAACCAAAGCCCCTCCACCATCACTCAACAAAAAACCTTACACCCAAACACATCCCCAACAAAACAATACACCAAACACATTTCCCCACCACAACCCCTCCACCCAAAACATCACCACAACCCCTCCACCCATCACATCCCCACAACCCTCCACCCAACACATCCCCACAACCTCTCCACCCATCACATCACCACAACCTCTCCACCCATCACACCCCCAAAACCCCTCCACCCAATGCACCCCTACAACCCCTCCACCCAAAACATCCCCACAAACACCCGACACCAAAAACACATCCCAGGACACCGCACAAACCAACACCCCCCCAAACCCCGCCACCCAAACACGCCCCCACAACCCCTCAACCCAACACATCTCCACAACCCATCCCCACAACCCCTCCACCCAACACATCCCCACAACCCAATCACCCAGCTCATCCCCACAACCCCTCCACCAAAAACATCACCACAACCCCTCCACCCAAAACATCCCCACAACCCCTCCACCCAACACATCACCACAACCCCTCCACCCAAAACATCCCCCACAAACCCGCCACCCAAAACATCACCACAACCCCGCCAACCCAAAACAGCACCACGAAACCCGCCACCCAAAACAGGCACCACAACCCCGCCACCCAACACAGCCCACGAACCCCGCCACCAAGAAAGGCCCACAACCCGCACCCAAACACAGCCGCACAACCGAGCCAACCCCCTAAGGGAAAGGCCCTACAACCCCGCCACCCAACACAAGCGCCCACAAAGCCCCGTCCACCCAACACAGGCACAACAACCCCCTCCCGCCAACCAAACACAGCCCAACAACCCCGCCCACCCACACAGCCCCACAACCCCGCCGACCCAAAAACAGCCCCCACAAACCCCAGCCACCCCAACACAGCCCGACAACCCGTCCACAAACAAACAGCCCGACAACCACGCCACAGAAATGACCACCAATACCACGACACAACAACACAGCCCGAAAACCCGCACCCAACAAAGCCCCACAACCCCGCACCGAACAGACCCCCACAACCCCGTGCACCCAACGCCGCCCCACAAACCCGCACCCAACACAGCCCGACAAACCCCGCCACGACATACCCCTACAACCCCGCCACCCAACACATCCCCACAACCCCGCCAACCCAAACACATCCCCACAACCCCTCCACCCAACACATCCCCACGACCCCTCCACCCAACACATCCTCACAACCCCTCCACCCAATAAATTCCGACAACCCCTCCACCCAACACATCCCCACAACCCCTCCACCCAACACATCCCTACAACCCCTCCACCCAACACACCCCACAACCCCTCCACCCAAAACACCCCTACAACCCCTCCACCCAACACATCCCCACAACCCCTCCACCAACACATCCCCACAACCCCTCCACCCAAAACATCCCCACGACCCCTCCACCCAACACATCTCACAACCCCTCCACCCAATAAATTCCGACAACCCCTCCACCCAACACATCCCCACGACCCCTCCACCCAACACATTCTCACAACCTCTCCACCCAATAAATTAAGAAAAAAAATAAAACAAAAATCAAAAAAAAAAAATAAAAAAAAAAAAATAAATTACAAACAAATACACCACAACACATCACCACAAAAAATCCAACACAAAAAATAAATTAAAACACTCCACAAAACACAATCACCACAACCACATAAACCAAACACATCCACTACAACCCCTCAACCCAACACATCCCTACAACCCCCTCCCCAACAACAGCACCATACAAACACCTCCACCAACACATCCCTACAACCCCTCCACCCAACACATCCCTACAACCCCCTCCACCCAACACATCCCTACAACCCCTCCACCCAACACATCCCTACAACCCCTCCACCCAACCACATTCCCATAACCACTGGTTATGTGGCATTCTGATACGCAGCACTCTACCATAAAGGATAATATGTTTTGTCTTCCAGCCACCAAAGTCCTTCGACAAGCAGCACACCAATGGATTTAAAGGTCAGCCTCGGTCTGTCTTGGATGGTATCTCAGAAAAGTCCACGGAGAACTCACATCACCACAACCTCTCCACCCATCACACCCCCAAAACCCCTCCACCCAATGCACCCCTACAACCCCTCCACCCAAAACATCCCCACAACCCCTCCACCCAACACATCCCCATTACCCCTCCAACCAACACCCCCCAAAACCCCTCCACCCAACACATCCCCACAACCCCTCAACCCAACACATCTCCACAACCCATCCCACAACCCCTCCACCCAACACATCCCCACAACCCAATCACCCAGCTCATCCCCACAACCCCTCCACCAAAAACATCACCACAACCCCTCCACCCAAAACATCCCCACAACCCCTCCACCCAAACACGATCAAACAAAAAAGACAAAAAAAAAAGAAAAAAAAAAATAAAAAAAAAAAAGAAAAAAAAAAAAAGAAAAAAAAAAAAGAAAAAATAAAAAAGGAAAAAAAAAAAAGAAAATAGAAAAAAACAAAAAAGAAAAACTAAAAAAAAGAAAAAAAGGAAACTGCAAAAAAAAAAAGTAACCACAAAAAAAAGAGAAAAAAAAGAGAAAAAAAAGGAAAGGAAAAAAAAAAAGAAAAAACAAAGAAAAAAAACCCCGACATACAAAAACATACAAACAAAAAAGCAAAAAAAAGAACAACAACACAATAAACAAAAAAAAATACCAACAAAACCGCAAAACGAACGGACACCGACAACCACGCACACCAAACAAAGCACCCAACCAATGCAAACAAAAACAAAGGCCCCAAAAAACCTACCACCCACACAATTCCCCCCCACGACCCGTCCACCCAACACAATTCTTCACAACCTCTCCACCCAATAAATTCCCACAACCCCTCCACCCAACACATCCCCACAACCCTCCACCCAAACACATCCCTACAACCCCTCCACCCAACACATCCCTACAACCCCTCCACCTAACATACCCCTACAACCCCTCCACCCAACACATCCCCACAACCCCTCCACCCAACACATTCCCCACAACCCCTCCACCCAACTCACAATCCCCACGACCCCTTTTCCACCCACACATTCATTCCACACCTCTCCACCCAATAAAATTCCGACAACCCCTCCACCCAAACACATCCCCACGACCCCTCCACCCAACACATTCTCACAACCTCTCCACCCAATAAATTCCGACAACCCCTCCACCCAACACATCCCCACAACCCCTCCACCCAACACATCCCTACAACCCCTCCACCCAACACATCCCCACAACCCCTCCACCCAACACATCCCTACAACCCCTCCACCCAACACATCCCCACAACCCCTCCACCCAACACATCCCTACAACCCCTCCACCCAACACATCCCTACAACCCCTCCACCCAACACATCCCTACAACCCCTCCACCCAACACATCCCTACAACCCCTCCACCCAACACATCCCTACAACCCCTCCACCCAACACATCCCTACAACCCCTCCACCCAACACATCCCCATAACCACTGGTTATGTGGCATTCTGATACGCAGCACTCTACCATAAAGGATAATATGTTTTGTCTTCCAGCCACCAAAGTCCTTCGACAAGCAGCACACCAATGGATTTAAAGGTCAGCCTCGGTCTGTCTTGGATGGTATCTCAGAAAAGTCCACGGAGAACTCTGTGTGTATCCTGAGCTTCAATAATGATCCCGAACACACAAAACATGTTAAAGTATCAATGTCGTTCCTAGGTGGAAAGGTCAAGGTCACTAAATGTATTATCTACAGAGAGGAGGACATCGTAAATGTGCCCCCATCAAAGGTAAGTATAGTCAGACAAATGTCAGAGAAACTGTCTTCCTCCTGTTTGTCTGTGCAGTTTTCACTTGATAACTGTCATTATTTTCATGAAAATAAAATTATCATTGTACAGCTAATCCTGATACTCCGACTGAAATACAGTTTTATAAAAGCATTGTATTATTGCCATGAATATACTGTGTATTTGTATGCATCTCCATATGAAATGACTCTTAGACGGTAACTGATCAAGTTAAAAATGAAATATCTCAGATGAAATATCTTGGAAGAAATATCTCCCATGAAAGATGTTGGATGAAATATCTCTCATGAAATATCTCTCATGAAATATCTTTCATGAAATATCTCTCATGAAATATCTCTCGTGAAATATCTGGGATGAAATATCTCTCATGAAATATCTCGCATCAAATATCTCTCATGAAAATCTGGCATGCAAAACAGGTTAGTTATAAGATAGGATGTGCCCTGACTACTCTGTAGATTTTGAATCTAAGATAGATGTTATGAGGGATCATCTAAATCAGAGGTGAAATGATGATCCCCAGAATTTAGTAAAATATCAGGAAATAAAAGATTTTTCAAATACAAATGTATCTATTTTGTTAACAATTTATGAATTTACAATATTTTTTTTTTCTCTATTAAAGGTTGTATTGGTCCATGTTGACTTCAATTCTCGTAACATCATTCTGGAGAGTCCTGAACGGGAGATAGGGGAGTTGAAGAGGAAAACGGTACTGGCCTTGTGGAAAATGAATGGTAGGTCACAGACCAGCGAATTATTGACTTTGAATATATAAACAGATCACCTAACATTGTATATACTGTATACCTGGTAATTTTCGCCCCCGTTTAATTTTCGCCATTTTCGCCCTTTGATGATAGGGCGAATTTAAGATGACGGCGAAAATTTCAAGCTCAATTGCAGGATTTACAAGTTATCGTACATAGGATACTTGTAGTCGGATCCAAAACATACCCTCGTATTTTCCAAGTGTGTTATATCCTATACAATTACAGGCAACACGTGTTATATATTTACACTAAGTTTATAAAATAGGTAATTGTTTTATTCCAGTCTGTGCATGTGAAATAAAATCTAGATCTAAATATAGGCCTTGTAAATTTGCGATATCACGTGGAGTTAAATCGAAAATATCGGCTAAGACAGCGTACTAGGTTTAGTATATATTTGATTTTAAACAAAAGCTTTAAATACTAAGTAACTTTTAAAATCCAAACATATTTTAAAATTATGCACACAAATAGGTCTCTGCCATTGTGAAAGCTGATTTTATGACTTCACCATCGCTTGTGGCTTCAATCGATGACAAATGAACAAAAGAAAACACTGGTCAGTAGACTTCTAATTAGTCACGGCACGGTGAACTTACCACTCATCGCGTTTGCTTAAAATCGACCATGAAAACATAGTACTATTTGAATCAATATAGGCTAAAGTAAATCTGAACACAGGTAAACGTTGTATATTTCACACCTGATTACATTTCACACCTTAGCGGGATATGCGAAGAAAAGAAAATGCGGGAACTGGATAAATCCCGAGTGTTCCGAGTGCAATTGTATCGAGAATTCCGAACAGAATTTTCCGATTGTGAATGAGGAAAATACATTTCTTAAAAGTAGTTTAGGGCGAAATTAAAACGGGGCGAATATCTTTTGTGTTGCTCAAGGATGAAAATAACCTGGGGCGAAAAATACCAGGTATACAGTAGATGCTTAACCTCCATTTTGTATATGGACAAACAACCTCCAATGGTGTAAAGACAGTTTATCTCCCCTTATTTTTGGAGAAATTATCTTCCCTTGTTTATGTACAAATTACCTCCCTTTGTATGTAGACTATTTCCTCCCCTGTAGTTAAGACAATCAACCTCCCCTAGTATACTGTTACACCACCTGCCCCCCCCCCCCCCCCCCCCCCCCCCCCCCCCCCCCCCCCCCCCCCTCCTCTACCTGTGTTAATTTGTATTAAATGGGTTCTGTCTGTCTGATGCAGCATCTAGAGTATTGCTCATAGAATTAGACAAGAGAAACTACATGTGCAAATTTTTTCTCTAAAAGTATGTTTTATTTTGATTCATTACAATTTTCTGTATATTTCCAGCTTGTATAGGAATGGGTGATAGCATAACTACATGTAATTCAGCTGTTTTAAATTCATGATAAAATAACAGAACTTTAGTTTATTCTTGCGGCCTGATAAAGTAATTACAGACATCTTAGTGGAGCTTTTGTTTACTGTATTTCACCATTTACCTGTACAAACGGCCCAAATCACTAACTTATGCTGTTGCTGTCCAAAGCAAATCTTAATAAGAGGCTTTGGGCCTTAATATCCACTTGAGTTTTGATATATATTTTGGCAGATTTGACTCTAATGACCTTGAGAAAAATGTATTTCAAAGATTTTAGCACATTTGACCCCTGTGATCTTGAAAGAAAGTTGAGCTCTTTTTTTCACGAACCACAACTTAGGCCTTATATAATGTCTCTAGGCCTCTTGGTTATTGAAAATTGGTAGTGTGTTCATACAATTTATTTGTACATCTTTGATGTAGCTATACCTTAGTGTCTTTTATCATTTATCTATAACATACATGTATTATAATTTTCTTAAAAAGTCCCCAACAACTTTGCATGATCCTTCAGGGTAAACATCTGATAATGCTATCTCCTTGTTAGATCTCTGCTGCTTTAGGAGGTGAGGTTGTATATATACCTTGTCCCTCTCTATGTACAAACAGAACACCAACCGATGTTTTGAAGCACTCTAACAAAGGGAACAACCAACAAATTGAAACAATAGACTTTTGAAACATCCCCTGTGTATAGAAAGTTGAGCCAAGGATAAAATGTCTGGCAGTCACTGATTGGCCAGTGTGTTATGAAGTAAGAAAAAAGATATGTACTGTAGCCTGATAGGTAACTATCTATAAGAAATGTTGATATAAATTTTGTAAGTCCGATTGAATTTTTTCCAAAAGTTTGGGTAATAATAATTAATAGGAAAACTTTTAAGATTTTTGAAAATTTTTACTGCGAAATTCACTCATTTTTCAAAATGGCTACCCTGGAGAAAATTTGAGGTGAAGGACATAACGGGTTTTTTTTATTACGTGTTATATGAGACCTTAAACTCTCATATAAACCATAATTGCCATGTTGGATTCAAGAATTTTAATGATATACTCAAAAGGTTAACACTATAGTCTATGGAAAAACAATAGGTTGGTTGGTCCCTATAGCAGCTTCATTTTTTGAGGCAATATTAGGTCACCTGAGACAGAGTTGAAGAGTTGTGTGTTGTGCATTCGTAAACCATTTTTGACTTCTAATCAGAATGCCCTGATATTGTGACATTTTTGACTCCGCATGCAGAAACCCCTAAACTGATTTCATTGGAATCATCCAGCATTCTAAAGCCAAAGGTCAACCATAATGATGAATCATATGGTCCCCAGCCCTCACAGGACTGATGGGCAGCGCAAAAAGGGGTCAGACTGACTGAAAATTCAAGTCTTTTTCTCAAAACCCAAATTTTTAGAAAAAACTTGTTAACACTCTTGAGGCTTCATTTCTTGAGGGATTTTGATCAAACTTTAGACACTTAAAAAGGTTCATAATATCATGGACAAGTCTAAGTTCCAGGGTTGTAAGGTCAAGGTTAATGCTACTATTTTGAGAAACTATATTTTTTCCCAATATCAGAACCTGCACCATCTTTATTAACAGTATCACAACTAAAAAGGGCAGGAAGAGGACGCATATTGCTTAAGTAATACTGATCAGTATGTTGCATTGATTTACGTCTGTAGCACAGATGCAAAAATGTTAATCTTTTCCTGCTTGGGTATAGTATAGTCATTAAGTAAAGCATGATTGGTATGTGAAGCATGGTTAGTATTTGAAGCATGGTTAGTATGTGAAGCATGGTTAGTATGTGAAGCATGCTTAGTGTGTGAAGCATGCTTAGTATGTGAAGCATGCTTAGTGTGTGAAGCATGGTTAGTATTTGAAGCATGGTTAATATTTGAAGCATGGTTAGTATGTGAAGCATGGTTAGTATGTGAAGCATGCTTAGTATGTGAAGCATGCTTAGTGTGTGAAGCATGGTTAGTATTTGAAGCATGGTTAGTATGTGAAGCATGGTGTATGTGAAGCATGGTTAATATGTGAAACATGGTTAGTTGTATGTGAAACATGGTTAGTTGTATGTGAAGCATGGTTAGTATGTGAAGCATGGTTAGTATGTGAAACATGGTTAGTATGTGAAGCATGGTTAATATTTTAAACATGGTTACCGGTAGTTGTATGTGAAACATGGTTAGTATGTGAAGCATGGTTAGTATGTGAAGCATGCTTAGTGTGTGAAGCATGGTTAGTATTTGAAGCATGGTTAGTATGTGAAGCATGGTGTATGTGAAGCATGGTTAATATGTGAAACATGGTTAGTTGTATGTGAAACATGGTTAGTTGTATGTGAAGCATGGTTAGTATGTGAAGCATGGTTAGTATGTGAAGCATGGTTAATATTTTAAACATGGTTACCGGTAGTTGTATGTGAAACATGGTTAGTATGTGAAGCATGGTTAGTATGTGAAGCATGGTTAGTATGTGAAGCATGCTTAGTGTGTGAAGCATGGTTAGTATCTGAAGCATGGTTAGTATGTGAAGCATGGTTAATATGTTAAACATGGTTAGTTGTATTTGAAACATGGTTAGTATGTGAAGCATGATAAGTATGTGAAGCATAGTTATCAAGCAAAGCATGGAAAGAGTGTGAAGCATGGTTAGCATGTGAAATATGGTTAGTATGTGAAGCATAGTTAGAATAATTCAAAGAGGCAGTTCAAGTACAGAAAAGTTTATTTGTTGTTACAGCTGATGTGATTCTCCTGTACCACTACGAGGAGAGAAATGCCAAACCTCTCGGTGAACAAGATTTGTACAGCTCGGAGCTGGTGTCGGTCAAGACTCAAACAGAACTCAAGCAATTGGAGGAGCAGCAACGGTTTATCAGTCTGAATGGTCAGCTGTCGGCACGACAAAGACAACACCTTAGTAGATTGGTGAAGATGAAGATTGGCTGATTCCAGCCTATACTGTATCCCAACCTTCCTAATATGGAGGGGGTATAAAGGTGCCAGGGTAACACATGGCGTGATGAGGAAGTCAGAACTGTTCTCAAAAACATGTTACCTTTTCAGTGGAAACACTGACATGGCATCATTTCAATCATATAAAAAACTTTGTATATATTTGTATTTGAAATGGGTTTTTTTTTTTCATTTTAGATTCTTTAATATATATTTGAGATATTCTTTTCATTTTTAATTCTTTACTATACATTTTTGTATATTTGAAATATTTTTTTCATTTTGAATTCTTTACAATATTTATGCTTCTCTTACTTCTGTAAATAGAATGTTCTAATTCATTACATATCCATACACCAGTCACATTCGTGTTGTTGTTTGAGGTAGTTAACAAGTTCCAATTGGTTGTTCATTGCAGACACATTGGGCATCTTGTTAATGTTTGTTTGTTTTGTTAGGGTTTTGTTTCTTTTTTTTTAAGGTTCAAATAATTCTAATGCTCTAAGAGAATAAAACACACAATGAGCTGTCCTCACACAGGAGGGGATCCCATTTAACAAACCAAGCATTCATACCCTAGAGATTAAGATGCATAAAGTAGTCTATATATGTGTGTTTATGTATCGTCTAGAATAGACATACATGTACAGCTTACATCTCAACCTACAGTATAGATTCCAGACGATGTATTGGCTAGTGAGGTTGTCTCACCTAACCTTATTGCTTTCCTCTTCCTGTAGTGAGTGGTAATTATATTATTGGTTGTGATTTGGTACTATTTAATTCTTATAGTTTTCTTTTAATGAAAATATGAACCTATTAAATAGAACACAGAAAACATGCATTTACAGTCATACATAACTATTTATATTATAGAATTTGCTCTAATATATACATTTTAAGGAGAAATAGGGGGTACAAAGAAATGGGGAGAGGGGTAACACCAATAAAATTTATATAATGTGAAGCTTCTTTATGTAACTTTGATCTGTTTCAAGATAACTATTAAGGAAATGAGAAGATAAGGATATTATGGTATTGTAACAAATGGCTAGTTCAAGTAAACCCTTGTATTTATCCCATTCTCTATCAATTTTTTTTCAGATTCAGCCTGACCTTAACTTCTAGATAAATATTTGCTTTATAACTATCTTAGATTGTAAGAACCTCAATGAAGAGAATTATGAAGACATCTGCTCCTATATATTTTGGTTAAACAAGTAAAATGATCTCATTATTAACTCTGGCATTTGCAAGTTGGATTCAATATTCAAAAACGGTAAGAAGTGTTATTAATAGAGAATGGAATAGTTACACTGTAATATATTTGATAGTCTTTTAAAGCTTTTCAATAGTTTTTGAACTTCTTGACATTCCCATATACTGTGAATAAGAGTTTCTTTTAAATATAGTTAACATAAAGGTGTTAGAACAAGGCTTGGTTTAAATAACATGCTGTTTGTTGTTAATATATAATGATTCACATGAAACTGATGCCATTTAATTTTGTGTTTTTACCTAGAACGGTCATGAAAATAGATTTACATGTTTTGTTTGCAAATTCTACTGCAACATGTTCTCACTTTATTCTTCCTGTAGGAAATATTTTATTGCTAATAAACATATCCTTCACCTCTTTTGTATTTAAAAAAATAAATATTTGTGGGTATATATGGAATAGAAATCCTGTAAGATGGAGCAGTGTTTTTCTCAATGAATTTCAAAACAGATGTCAACAAGCCATGGTTAGCATTAACACGATACTTCTGAACAAATTCTTTAAAAGTAAAGTAAATTGATTTAGTAGGTCTTTCAACATATTACCTAAAATGACTATTTCTTTCTTGTACCAGTCTCTATAGAAGAAAGATTAATTTCCTATTTCAAATTCAGAATTATGTTTTATAATTTTTACTGGATTCCAAAATACTGTTATCATTAAGATAGATTTTTGTACTGTGTGAAGTAATTGAATTATAATTATAATATTGATTTTAAAATAAATGGTGTAATTATATAATCAGACTTATACTCTTTATTCACAAAACAGAAAACATGTACAAACATGCATGTATTACTCCTGGTTCATAAAACAGAATACCAACATGTGTTACTCCTGGTTCACACAAACAGAATACCAACTGGTGTGACTCCTGGTTCATAAAACAGAATACAAATATGTGTTACTCCTGGTTCACACAAACCGAATACCAACATGTGTTACTCCTGGTTCATGAAACAGAATACCAACATGTGTTACTCCTGGTTCATAAAACAGAATACCAACAGGTGTTACTCCTGGTTCACACAAACAGAATATCAACATGTGTTACTCCTGGTTCACACAAACAGAATACCAACATGTGTTACTCCTGGTTCACACAAACAGAATACCAACATGTGTTACTCCTGGTTTATAAAACAGAATACCAACATGTGTTACTCTTTGTTTATGAAACAGAATACCAACATGTTCAAATCCTGGTTCACAAAACAGAATACCAACACGTTTAAATACTGGTTAACAAAACAGAATACCAACATGTTCAAATCCTGGTTCACAAAACAGAATACCAACATGTTCAAATCCTGGTTCACAAAACAGAATACCAACATGTTCAAATCCTGGTTCACAAAACAGAATACCAACAGGTGGGACTCCTGGTTCATAAAACAGAATACCAACATGTGTTACTCCTGGTTCATAAAACAGAATACCAACATGTGTTACTCCTGGTTTATAAAACAGAATACCAACATGTGTTACTCCTGGTTCACACAAACAGAATACCAACATGTGTTACTCCTGGTTCATAAAACAGAAAGCAACATGTGTTACTCCTGGTTCATAAAACAGAATACCAACATGTGTTACTCCTGGTTCATAAAACAGAATACCAACTGGTGTGACTCCTGGTTCATAAAACAGAATACCAACATGTGTTACTCCTGGTTCACACAAACAGAATACCAACATGTGTTACTCCTGGTTCACAAAACAGAATACCAACATGTGTTACTCCTGGTTCACACAAACAGAATACCAACAGGTGTTACTCCTGGTTCACAAAACAGAATACCAACATGTGTTACTCCTGGTTCATGAAACAGAATACCAACATGTGTTACTCCTGGTTCACACAAACAGAATACCAACTGGTGTGACTCCTGGTTCATAAAACAGAATACCAACATGTGTTACTCCTGGTTCATAAAACAAAATACCAACTGGTGTTACTCCTGGTTCATAAAACAGAATACCAACTGGTGTTACTCCTGGTTCATAAAACAGAATACCAACTGGTGTTACTCCTGGTTCATAAAACAGAATACCAACAGGTGGGACTCCGGGTTCATAAAACAGAATACCAACAGGTGTTACTCCTGGTTCACAAAACAGAATACCAACATGTGTTACTCCTGGTTCATAAAACAGAATACCAACAGGTGTTACTCCTGGTTCACACAAACAGAATACCAACATGTGTTACTCCTGGTTCACACAAACAGAATACCAACAGGTGTTACTCCTGGTTCACAAAACAGAATACCAACATGTGTAAATCCTGGTTCATAAAACATAATACAATGTAGGACTGATACTAAAGGACTTCAACAATGTCTCCATAGTATTAATCACACACAGATACACATTCAAAGTATGGATGACTAAAAAGTTTCTCACGGCACCAATTCTTTAACGGTTTGAATTACAGCTATAACCCAAAACATAGACTGAAATATTGAAGGAAAACAACCAGCCAATGGCTTCTGTTAAGTGAAAGGAAAGTGTAGAAAGGAAAGAATAGAAGGGAAATAAACAACCAACTTGCTTTTTTTAAAGTTTGATAACCAACTTGCAACAATGAAGTACCAGCTTCTATATCTTCATACAACTTCCCACGCATACTAGGTACATTCACACATATAAACTTGCATCCGTTTTCATTCACAGTGGTAGACATAGATTAGCATACACTGTTTTCAATATAAAATACACAATCATAGTTACAAGCACACATTCCCAAACTATATACATACTCTCATACTACATATATTCTACATTCTGAACACATATATTCACACTCACAATTAATAATTCAACTATAATTCCACAAAATACTCTAATACATACACAAAGCCATACTTCTGCTAAGGGACACAACTCTCAATCAAAGGTACATAACTCACAAAGTCCATTCCCGTTACAGTTTAATATCATTTGGTTGTGGCCCATTCGGCGAATCCATAACTACATGTTACTTTAACTGTATCGGTTTTGATGAATAAACACACACTATACGACCAAACTGACCTTTTATCGACTGAAATAACAATGACAACTACAGTGCATCTCTTCAGTTCATGCCTTTATTTAGATCATATCATCTTTTTGTACATCTAGCGAAATGTAAACCTCTATTGAAGCTAAGCGGAGATCTGACTGCATTCACAAAATGATCCAAACACATTTAGATTTGACGACCGGCTATTTTGTACACATTAACCTTGTCCAGTGATGATGATAAGTGTTCTGATAACAAGTTCTCATGTCTCCCAGATGTCATGAGGTGCCATAATTTTCTTACCCTGATTGTAACCCGTGATGCCACTACGTTTTACTGTCCTTGTGGTAATTGTTATTATATTGGAAACCGTATTAAAGCATGGAATGCACGCCACACTTCTGACGTCATACGCATGCATTAGAGTACTAGCCATTAGGTCACACAGGCCGTTCAACATCAGGTGTTTTAAGAACAGTTATTACGGAAACAGATCGAAATATTAATCAATTATAAGCTGACACTTGGTATATAACATGCAACGGTACTATTTTTCAAAACAAAAGAAGTGATTTAGTTACCATGATAACCACATAAACCCTATGGTGGCCATCTTGTCGATAATGCACCAATCATGTTTAAAGATGACAGTGCAAGTTAAAAGCATCCAAAAAAAAAAGCATTGGTTGTATCCACGCATAACAAAGAAGAAAACTGTCTGCCCGTCCTTAGATACGACACTACCGTAACTGGGGATTGTCTCGGAAACGATTTTTGGAAATCTGTACATGTATTATTTTTTTAATTTCAATTGGATGCTTTTTAACTTGCACTGTCAGCTTTAATGAATTTTATCGAAACTACACAGGAATGTTGTGGATCATGTGTAGATGTAAATAGACGTTTATATGCAAATTGTGGTTGCCATGGTAAACTGATCACAGTATACAGGTTTGTTTGATGGCAAATAACTCATCAGTACCCAGGTCAAGTTCATTCAAACTTAATGTATGCCTCTAAGTCAAAGGAGATGTATGTTTTTGTTTATAGGTTTAATTGGGGCATTAGTCGCATTGCGCATGCGTGTATAAGATTTTTCGCGGCTCTTTACATAAAAAGTTGGTAGGTATCCAGTTTTAATTTCGACTATACATGTATAAACACTTCGGCATTGATTCTCACATTTTATTATCATTAGACTATATTTTCATTTTTACCATTTAACACATTTTTGTAACTTTGTCACAATTAATATTTTAAGAAAACAAATAGAGTTTTTAAGACACCAGGCGTTTCCATAAATGTTACTATGGAAACGTGTTTGATGGTAACATTGGTATAAACCGGTTTTGAGGGATAGCCAATACAATGTGCTATTTTCAAAAATACTATACGTCATTTGGTTGTCATGATGGCAAATTATGGGTAGCGAGGTTTAGTCAGCCATTGTTCTACCTAACCGAAGTGAAACGCCCCGATCTTGTCCAACCAAATAAGTTTTCATACAGCGTCACATGAACTTGTGCTCTAGCCATGTTCACTTGCTGTTGACTGCTATCTGTTTGACAGGCATTGTTCACATGTCCCCTGCCAATAGAAACATGCTGTTGGTTTATATCTGTGTGGTAGACATTGATTTCTGATGGGTCTCCAATACCTTCCAACTCCATGGAAGAACAATGCCCGATAGTTTCCCTGCTTTGGTGTCCGTTGTCGTCATCTCCAGTTTGCTGACCAATGGCTCCACCTGGTGATTCATTTTCAGGGATAAGACAACATACTACCAATGTCCAAAAAGTTGTGACCTGGTAATAAATTGGTGTTAAAGCAGCTTGGTAGATATAGAAAACAAAACATAATATTTTCATTTACCAATAAAATACACAATATTAATTTTTAAATATTTTTGAACACAAAACAAAGCATAAATGTCATAGGTGAGTGAGAATCACGATTGAAATGATAGGTGGAAGTTGTATTGCCAGGACAAAGATACGGTTATTTTGATAAAAATGTATCCATTTCTTTACCATTATCTGAACAGTTTTAGCTACATCTGAAAGCACTTTACCAGAAACAGCGTGTAGGTGCCGGATGCTACACACATGTAGAAGGAATAACCAAGTGTGGTTTATGGATATAGAACACGGAGAACGATGCATCCTGTAATGCTCAGCAACCCTGTCATGAAATGTAGGTTTTGTTGAAATAATAGTTTGTAAGTAGAAAGCAGTTATAACAGATAACGTCAATACGCAAAATACAATTCTCTGTTTTAAAGAATTAGCAAAAGTGAAGTATCGCTACAGGTCATAAATAGTAGTCATACCTGTATATTTAATCGGTTTGCAAAATGTTTGGATGAAGGCGACTCAATATTGATAAAATTGAGTATCGTGGGGCAGAAGGCGAGACTCAATAGGGAGATATAAGGGTTAACTGTAATATTTTTTACGTTATTGAGCAATGACACAAAAAAGTGGGGTGTACTCTGAATAAACCGCGAAGCGGTTTATGAAAAGAGTACAGATATTACAGTTAACCCTTAATAATTTAATTTTGTATGAAACACGCATTTTCATTGGCTGAAATAATTTTGTTATACCTCCATAACAAAATTTTTGACGTTGCGAAATGTAACGTCATTTTTGATTGGCTGATGACGTTGCGTAATAATTTATCACAGAAAAGAGTTCGCCAAAGAAAGTGAAATATCTTGGTGTGTATAAGACGAAATTAAATTATAAGAATTAACATTAATTATTTTTTCTGTTATACAGTCATAACATAAAAAACTGGAGTGTACTCTCTCCATAAACCGCTTCGCGGTTTATTTAGAGTACACTCCAGTTTTTTCTGTTATGACTGTATAAATACTAAATACAAAATCCCGTGAACAACGATTACTCCGCCAACGTCACAGTCATTATTTATGTTATGAGATGATAACATAATTTTTTGAGCCAATGAAAATGCTTGTTACAAGCAAAATTAAATTATATGTTTTAAAATTAGTGTAAAATTATGCGTATAGTTATTCAATCTAAATGGGGACAAGGATGATCATATAGTTTTCGTTGTTCTGTTTTCATGAAAGGGAATTTAGATCAAAACATTATTGGATATGTGCAACTATATTTTGATGTATTTTGTAAGCGGCGACATTGTACCTGGCCCTTCCCACCTTTGCATGAACATAATTAAGTAGGTCGTCTCAAAGGTTGCTTAATATGTATCGAGTAGCATGGTTTGTTTTTTTTGGGTTTTTTTTTTGGGGGGGGGGGGGGGGGGGGGGGTATTTTGTTTAACGTCCTGTTAACAACTAAGGTCATTTAAGGACGACCTCCCGTGCGTATGTGTGTTTTGGGAGGCTGCGGTATGTTCATGTTATGTCTCCTTGTGATAGGCCGGAACTTTTGCCGATTTAAAGTGATACCTCACTGAAGTATACTGCCGAAGACACCCAGCAGCACACCCCACCCAGTCACACTATACTGACAACGGGCGAATCAGTCGTTCCACTCCAAATATGCTGAGCGCTAAGCAGGATTAGCAAATACCATTTTTAAAGACTGGTATGTCTTGGCCAGGGGACAGAACCCAAAGCCTTCCTCACAGGGGCGAACGCTAAACTAAATGCCAAAAGTGGGAGACATTTGGAAGAAGAAAGCTGTAAAGAAAGAAGAGAAAAGATAAGATCCCAAATTTAGTCGCCTCTTGCAATGGGGGCAGCAGGTACAATTCTTTCGCCCTACCTGAGAGGGGGGGGGGGGGGGGAGGGAGGGGGGATGGGGTGTTGTAATCTCCAAGGTTGCTGTTTATGGATGGAGTGTCATATTTACGCGGCCATTGTTAGGGGGTGTGTGTGTGTTGTGTTGTAATCTCCAAGGTCATTTTTTATGGATGGAGTGTCATGTTTACGCGGCCATTGTTAGGGGTGTGTGTGTGTGTTGTGTTGTAATCACCAAGGTTACTTTTTATGGATGGAGTGTCATGTTTACGCGGCCATTGTTACCGCTACGGTAGGTATTTTAGTGATGTTGTTTCTAGTCACTGTCAGTTCTTGTTGTTAATGTATTTATGTTCACTGTTGATATGTCTTTGGGCATAATTTTCTATTGATACAAACAACAACTCAATTCGAATCTGAGTTGGTCCAGTAACATCGGGCAGTACTGAATACATGTTCGCGGAGCAGATGCACACGTGACTACATACTTAAGAGACGTATGCGTCTCACACACAGTGGACGCCCCCCTGATGGGACATTAGCTGTAAAGAGGGCGTTGAAGAGTACTAAACAAAATCAAACCAAAATTTACCTACTTAACCACCATTCATTAGCCCTGATGCCAGTGTTGATAATAAAATACTTACCTCCTATATGGTATAAAGCAAAACTTAGGACACAACTGCAACAAAATCCTTCTTTGAGATACGGATGTGTCTGGCAAGATGGCGAGAAAGAAGCCAAAAGCTGAACAGGCATGACAGCCGAACGCTGCATACTGGAGTATGGCAGGGGCATTGAGATCTGTAGCATTGAAAGGAGAATATACAACAAAATTTCTATCTGAAGGATAAGATACCAATTCAATAAAATTGATTGGTCATTCACTCATTGAATAGCAAAGATAGAATAACAATGTGATCCTTGTACATCATCTTATACCTCTGGCTTACTAGTCTTACGCTCTACCGATCGAGCTAAAGAGAAGATATCTCTAGCTGAGCGGTATATCGCTAAACTAATATTTACCAGAGTTACACTAGTATTGAAAAAATTAAATTAAAAAGAGCCTAGCAATTGTATCCGCAGTCATGGTTGCGTTAGTAAACACAGTCTACTTGCCCTGTTTGATTGATGTTCAGCTTTAAAGTGTGACTTGGTTGTTTTTTTGTTTTAGGATTTTAACGCCCTTACCTTATGAGGACGGATGTCAAACTCAGATGCCTGGAGTCTCTTTGACAATGCAATACAATAAGGGAAGTCAGAGAGAAAAGTCAGAAAACATTTAAGAACGTATGAGTCACCTTGAACAAATATATGTATTTATTTTTAGAACATACACATAAATTCTATGAATATTGCAACATTCCACACGCCATAGATGATAAAGTGATATGAAATGTCCTGTATGAGTTGTTCGCGCCGAGATGTCAGTACCGGCTGTATGCTATCCGGGAAGTTGAGAAAACCTTTGCTGGTTGCTATAGGTACGATAACAACGACTGATAATGTATATTGCTGTGCTATAGTGGTACAAAGTAACTTAAACTTATTATTACAAAGCATTTCAATGAGCAAAAGCATATCAGCTAGAATCTGACTTGATTAGAAGTTTTGTATCGTCCTGACTTTCTTTAAGACTTTTCATTTCGCGCCTGCGTATCTTAGCCATTCTACCTTTGTCTTTGCTAAGTGTGTAATACGCGGAGAAGTTTGACGAGATGACTGCTATGGGCATTGCCAGAATGACGACTCCACATATTGCACAAGTCACTCCCACAACGTAACCAAGCAAAGTAGTTGGAAAATAGTCGCCATATCCAACGGTTGTCATTGTAATTATAGCCCACCACACCCAAATAAAGAGATTGTCTTTGCCATCCATTTCCTCCAGTTGTACAAAAAACATCATGTTACCGAAGATAAGAGCAGCTATCGCAAAAGTTAGGATCATCAGCAACAGTTCAAACAGACTTGCTCGGATACTTTTTATCAACACGCGCAGCGCTCGGAATTGGTTCCCCAGTCTCAGAAATAAGAGCAGCCTCCCCATAGTAAGAGCTTTACAGGCGAAGAAGAAATGGCGTGTCGATGAGCTGGCAGCCATTTTTTCTTTGGTGAATTCCAGCACAAATCCTATCCACATGACAACAATCACGAGAATTGTTACTATGTTGATGGGTCGCTTGAGCAAAAGTCGTTTCCGGGGACTAATTAAAACATGGACGACAAATTCGAATGTAAATATAAGCATACATAGCGCGTCTATGATAAGTACAGACAATATCGGGTCTGTCAGCATCAAACGCATCCATTTTTCGGAGGAGTTTCGGAATTCGGCGAAAGTGTCTGGTTGATATATCGATAGGTAGTGATCTGCCCGAAATGCGTCCATGGTCCAAAGACAGAGAGTGATGCTGCTCACCACGACGACGGCCATGTAAAACGTGAACCACATCTACAATGTATAAAGTAAAAGCTGATTAAACATAGGTGTTATTTTAAATATACTAAAAAGATATTCCTGCATTTATACAATTGTTGGGTTTGCATCATCGGCTCACTGTCCTGAAAATCCTTTTAAATGAACATTTTAAGGACGGCCTCCCGTGTGTGAGACATCGATGGTTTGTGCATGAGTGGTTCGGAAGGCACATTGTGATTGCACGAAACTGATGCAGACTTCAGTGTTACCTCGTTGAAGGATACTGCCGAATATATCCAGCAGGATACCCCACCCTGTCAAAATATAGTATCATACATTAGACTTGTATCACAGCTTCTGATTAGTGAAAACCATGTCACGTGATTAAAAACATTCGTTATGTCAACCACAAATTTCCAAATAATTCATTATTTACTTGCTGTCGCTTTCGAAACATCATGTCATCCTCTGAATATCATCATGTCACCCTCTCGTGAGCCCTCCAAAATCGTTATGTCACCCTCTCGTGAGCCCCAACTCGGGTGGTCAAATATTCATGTCAACCCTGAACAAGGGCAATAATTGTATAATGACAACTGTCAAACCAGTCGTCTAACCCCCAAAAGTTAAGCAGGAACTTTGACGTCATACGGTACCATTAGTTTAAGACTACTATTGACGGAAAAGACTCTGGTATGTCACGGTCTGGGGAATCCTCACAGGCACGAACGCTCAATCAAAGGCCAAGGGACTGAACCTAAATCCTTTCAGAAAGGGGTGAAATACCAAATTAAGGCCAAAAGTGAGACATTGTTTAAGGGAGGTAGTTTAATAATTTAATATTAATATAATAATGTTTCTACTATCACTGCATTTATTTACAAATTCACATTGGAAGGAACTATTCAGTTGTATGACTTTTGTAGGCGCTAATCATTAAGACCGCGAAAACAATAACGATGGCTACCTTTCGTGTAACATAAAGTGACTATAACTGTAAAAATGTTATCATTCGTAACATTAAAATTAAGTATCGTAAGGATAAGACTTGTTCTTCATTAAGAACATCAAAAGTGTTCTCAGCCGTCCTTTCGAAATACGTAGAACGGTAACAATGTACATTAATGCGCGTCAGCTGAACGCTGTGCGGATTAGTCATTCGCACTCACGTGACTCCACTCGGCTTTTTCCGCGGAACACTCTTTTAAATATATATTCATAGAATTGTTTTAACGGTATAGGCTCGTTCATCGCTATACATGTATATCTTTATATATAACCGATATCACTATTTATAAGAAGTCATCATATTATGAACATGAAACCGATTATGAAATCTACAGTTATAGTCGCTTTAATATTTATCATGTAAGTCAATGAATTCAGGTGTCACGACGAAAATGAACAAGATCAGAAAGAGTAATTCGTTGTGATATATTATAATTTTGAGGAACAGGTTAACGTTATGTCTAAATATCGGAGAATGTGACGTTTAAAACTGATAAATCTATGACGTCATAGACAATAGTTTGACGTTGACATTACGTCACAGATCGGCCTACCTTGGCTATTAGTGAAGACTCGGGGTCTTCTATGGTAATCCAGAATTTGTATCGAGCACTGTCCTTCTTTAGAGATTGTGACATCTCGTTCACTTGTTTATTTGTTTCCTGTAGATGTTCAATAACCTCCGCCTCTTCGTCCTCTTTGAAGTAGGTCCCCCAGCAGCACGTGGATATCTTTGTGGTAGATACACCCCAAAACATCATCTCTGATCTGAAGAGCCTGGTACAGATGTGTTTTGGGATGTGTAGTAATCCTGTATTACACATGTTTAACACACTGTTAAAGATGTCTGGGTCGCGGTCAAAGAAGTACTCCTGTTTACCTGGATCATAATATTCGCTACCTGTATCTAATTGTTTTAGTAGTTTTCCTGGTGCCTTTGATAAAGTCGATTTTAAAGTCTCGAACCTAGAACCCCGAATATTAAATACCATTCTGGAATCCATGATATTCGTGTTTTGATGTAAACAAACAAACTATAATTCCTTTACCTACAAAAAACGTTGGCCATCTCGCTGTGCTTCATTTAGCATTGTTCTTATACATTAGTCCAGATCTGTGGTATTGTCTGAATAAACACGACACGTCCGACTGACTTCCTGTCCAGATCGGTGTTTCCTTTTCTCACATGACCGAGTCTTGCTGATACACACACTGAATTCTCGTCTGATTGTTAAGACTTATAGTTCTGGTATTGTAAGTGAATGATCAGCCGGTGTATAACGATAAACAGAGGAACTAGAATTAACAGTTAGTATATTACGATATATAGAGGAACTAGAATTAACAGTTAGTATATTACGATATATAGAGGAACTAGAATTAACAGTTAGTATATTACGATATACAGAGGAACTAGAATTAACAGTTAGTATATAGTACGATATATAGAGGAACTAGAATTAACAGTCGGTGTATTACGATATATAGAGGAACTAGAATTAACAGTTAGTATATAACGATATATAGAGGAACTAGAATTAACAGTTAGTATATTACGATATACAGAGGAACTAGAATTAACAGTTAGTATATAGTACGATATACAGAGGAACTAGAATTAACAGTTAGTATATAACGATATATAGAGGAACTAGAATTAACAGTTAGTATATTACGATATACAGAGGAACTAGAATTAACAGTTAGTATATTACGATATACAGAGGAACTAGAATTAACAGTTAGTATATAGTACGATATACAGAGGAACTAGAATTAACAGTTAGTATATAACGATATATAGAGGAACTAGAATTAACAGTTAGTATATTACGATATACAGAGGAACTAGAATTAACAGTTAGTATATTACGATATACAGAGGAACTAGAATTAACAGTTAGTATATTACGATATATAGAGGAACTAGAATTAACAGTTAGTATATAGTACGATATACAGAGGAACTAGAATTAACAGTTAGTATATAGTACGATATACAGAGGAACTAGAATTAACAGTTAGTATATAGTACGATATACAGAGGAACTAGAATTAACAGTTAGTATATATTACGATATACAGAGGAACTAGAATTAACAGTTAGTATATTACGATATATAGAGGAACTAGAATTAACAGTTAGTATATAGTACGATATACAGAGGAACTAGAATTAACAGTTAGTATATTACGATATACAGAGGAACTAGAATTAACAGTTAGTATATATTACGATATACAGAGGAACTAGAATTAACAGTTAGTATATTACGATATATAGAGGAACTAGAATTAACAGTTAGTATATAGTACGATATATAGAGGAACTAGAATTAACAGTTAGTATATAGTACGATATATAGAGGAACTAGAATTAACAGTTAGTATATAGTACGATATACAGAGGAACTAGAATTAACAGTTAGTATATTACGATATACAGAGGAACTAGAATTAACAGTCGGTATATAACGATATACAGAGGAACTAGAATTAACAGTTAGTATATAGTACGATATATAGAGGAACTAGAATTAACAGTTAGTATATAGTACGATATACAGAGGAACTAGAATTAACAGTTAGTATATTACGATATACAGAGGAACTAGAATTAACAGTCGGTATATAACGATATACAGAGGAACTAGAATTAACAGTTAGTATATTACGATATACAGAGGAACTAGAATTAACAGTTAGTATATTTTACGATATATAGAGGAACTAGAATTAACAGTTAGTATATTACGATATATAGAGGAACTAGAATTAACAGTTAGTATATATTACGATATACAGAGGAACTAGAATTAACAGTTAGTATATAGTACGATATACAGAGGAACTAGAATTAACAGTTAGTATATTACGATATACAGAGGAACTAGAATTAACAGTTAGTATATTACGATATATTGAGGAACTAGAATTAACAGTTAGTATATTACGATATACAGAGGAACTAGAATTAACAGTTAGTATATTACGATATATAGAGGAACTAGAATTAACAGTTAGTATATTACGATATACAGAGGAACTAAAATTAACAGTTAGTATATTACGATATACAGAGGAACTAGAATTAACAGTTAGTATATAGTACGATATACAGAGGAACTAGAATTAACAGTTAGTATATTACGATATACAGAGGAACTAGAATTAACAGTCGGTATATTACGATATATAGAGGAACTAAAATTAACAGTTAGTATATTACGATATACAGAGGAACTAGAATTAACAGTTAGTATATAACGATATACAGAGGAACTAGAATTAACAGTTAGTATATAGTACGATATACAGAGGAACTAGAATTAACAGTTAGTATATTACGATATACAGAGGAACTAGAATTAACAGTTAGTATATTACGATATACAGAGGAACTAGAATTAACAGTTAGTATATTACGATATACAGAGGAACTAGAATTAACAGTTAGTGTATAGTACGATATATAGAGAAACTAGAATTAACAGTTAGTATATAGTACGATATACAGAGGAACTAGAATTAACAGTTAGTGTATAGTACGATATACAGAGGAACTAGAATTAACAGTTAGTATATTACGATATACAGAGGAACTAGAATTTACCGTTAGTATATTACGATATACAGAGGAACTAGAATTAACAGTTAGTATATATTACGATATACAGAGGAACTAGAATTAACAGTTAGTATATAGTACGATATACAGAGGAACTAGAATTAACAGTTAGTATATTACGATATACATAGGAACTAGAATTAACAGTTAGTATATAGTACGATATACAGAGGAACTAGAATTAACAGTTAGTATATTACGATATACAGAGGAACTAGAATTAACAGTTAGTATATTACGATATACATAGGAACTAGAATTAACAGTTAGTATATATTACGATATACATAGGAACTAGAATTAACAGTTAGTATATTACGATATACAGAGGAACTAGAATTAACAGTTAGTATATATTACGATATACATAGGAACTAGAATTAACAGTTAGTATATTACGATATATAGACGAACTAGAATTAACAGTTAGTATATATTACGATATACAGAGGAACTAGAATTAACAGTTAGTATATTACGATATACAGAGGAACTAGAATTAACAGTTAGTATATAACGATATATAGAGGAACTAGAATTAACAGTCGGTATATTACGATATACAGAGGAACTAGAATTAACAGTCGGTATATTACGATATTCAGAGGAACTATTAACAGTTAGTTTATTACGATATGTAGAGGGACAAGAATAATATGTGCTGTTGACCGCTCCAGGTATACTACCTATAGGAGAATGACAGGCTATACGGTTGCTTTGTAGATATATATTCCCGCGTTAGGGGAATTTCTCTTTAGAATAATCTGAGTCAACTTTTTGTTCTTAAAAAGAACGTTTCAATGGCGCAGTGATGGTCGGCCCGATACCCTGACATGATCAACGTGGAAGTCGTCTATAAGATGATATGGAAAATCGTGCCAAGCCGCTGTATCTATACGATATATCGTACCTACAATCATAATTTTAACGACAGGAGATGAGACCTGGAGGCTGTAGGAGTTATTGCCCTTCACCTTACATTTATAGCTATACTTGTGTTTTTTGTCGCAAAATGTACAGAATTTTTTTTCAGCAAAACTTCAAATTCATCAATGTTATGAATTTTAAAAATGCACACGAAAGAGTATATAGCACGTACAGTAAAATATGTAAGGTAATAGTTTGCCATAAATATAGTGTTCTTACAAGATTTTAATGTAGGTCGAAACAAATATGTACATTATGTACATAATTTCAAGAAGTTGACGAGTGTGATATTGTAGAGTTTTGTTATAGCTTCATAAGTACATTTAAACATTCATTTGATAATTTTAAGAACATACATATTTTGTACGTCATTAGATCAATTTATTTTTTTATATAAATAAAGTGAACTGTGTGCGTTAGAAAATGTATATTTTTCATGAATTGTTATAAAATATTATTTTTATATATAGTTTGTTAATATAAAGTATCGAATCTTCTACTCGGAGACATATAGCTATCTTAAAACAAGAAAACTTTCCATAGAATTATCCAAATAGTCTTTCTATCTTTCTCTGTGATATGTCCTACTGTAAGTTATAGATTATAGGGCCAAGAGAGATCAGTTTTTAAAAAAGTTATTTTGAAGCGTCTTTGAGACACCGATGAAACTAATTTGTTTAAACAAGTTATTTTCAAGCATCTTTCAGACATTGATCTACAAACTGAAACTGGTCACGTGCGATCTTTTCCCAATATGGCTGCGGCCAGTAAAAGTGTGGTTAGTGACACAAATTCGGCCGATACTTGGCCAAAATGGCAGGTGGCGCTCGCTATCGGAGCTCCTTTGGCTGTCGTCATCGGAGGAGTGTGGGCATACAGGCGAAGCAAGCGAAAAGACGCCAAATCTTCCCCTAAAAAACGAGATGTGAAAGATAACACGACGTCGAGTACCGGCAAAGATACACGCTCGACGCCATCTCCAACGAAGCCGGTGTCCGCTACAGAGGAGGTATGTTGACATCACTGTCGAGTCAATTCTTTGTAGTTGACATTACTGTTATTTGAATGAGATGTGTTGTGCATGAGCAACAACCGCGTGGAGACTTGAGAATGTACAATTTACCTGTTTAGCATGGCGTGTCCTTCAACTTCAAATAAGGATAACCTCCAGACTGGATATTATATATCCATATAACAAATAAGATAATCGATTTTATAACATCTCAGAGTAACATATTAGATGTCAGTTTCAACTCACTATATAAATCTGTAATTTCCTTATGGTAGCTAGTCGAAATCTAGTATTAAATCTGGGTCTGTGTATTTCTCTGCTACTGTCTACTTTCGCTTTGTAAAAAGGTGAATGGAATTGAATATGTACGAAGGTTGCAACTATTTGATGTGTGGGTAAAATTTGGCCATTGATTTAAGTTAGGTCTATGTTTTCTCTGTCTGTCTAGAGCGCTCTATCTATATCTGATGTGAACCTTGAGCCTGTTTCTGTGTTTGTGTTTTTTAAAACAAGTGCTTGTGACTGGATGAATAAGGAGGGGCAATAGCATATTAGATACAATCTCCTATAATATTAACCATTGAGCTTTCAAATGTCAGAGATTGAGAAGGTCAAGTCGAAAATCCTACCACCAGCTTAAGAATATTTTAAGGGTAAATAGATAGAGGATATCTAACAGTGTCTTCAGTAATACCAAATATATTTCACGAGTGGGGCTAATATTTTGATATTTTTCACGAGTTCGCAGCACAAGTGAAAAATATCAAAATATTAGCCACACGAGTGAAATATATTTGGTATTACTGAAGACACTGTTAGATATTCTGTTTATTACATTTTTTATCAACGAAAACCCTACCCCCTATGCTAACTAAAAATGTAGGACTACAGCGGTAATTTGTAAACAAAAAAAAGTAGTTTCCCCTGTCCAGGTGCTGACATATATGTCGGGCTTTCTGATTGGTCAATTATTTTGGTACTTCTAATAATTAATTTGATTGGTCAGATCAGCAAAAGTGATATTTTTCAGTGAAAAATATGATGAAAAATATCACTTTTATAGAATGAATAATTTTTGATACTTTCACCGGTAAAAATGTAATAATTAATCTTCTCTGATTTATATTGTCTGTTATTATACCTTTCCTTATTTTACACTATATAAAAAGTAGAAAATTAGAAATTTGAAACAAATCCTCCAAAAGTTTTTATGAACCGGTTGAATTGTCAAAAGTGCTAATAATTATCTGGAATGAGCTTTAAATTTTCACTCTTTTTTTTTTTTGCTCCATTCACTCTGATTGGTCTATGCATTTGTCATATAGCTTTGGGCAGCCATCCCTTATATTCATTACGATAAAGTCAGAAAAAATATTAAGGAGACTTGGGGATATGAACACTGGTAGGAGAAATTGAATACCGTATTTGACCTAATAAGAGCGCCCCTACCTTTTTTCAAGGAAATAACTCTTTGACTGAGTGTCAAAATGGTGTTCAAAAGTAATAATTTATGTGAAATATTTTGCTACTTTATGTGTTCAATTTTCTTCAGCAAATTAAGTAACTGGAACACATGTTTTCGCCACATTTTGTGTATTCCTACAGGCTACAGATGACATGTCAGTGCAAAGAGCACCCAAAACTAAACACACATACAAATAATAACTTACCATCTTTATTTGAAGATAAAGTAAAGACTTCATTCTTGTTGATAAATAACTTTTGTTCAGAACAGAAAGCTAGTAAAAGACATTGTAAATCAATTATTAAGTCAAAGAAAACGATGTCTGATATGATCTGGGAAATCACCTGTTTCTATAAATAGAACACAAAAGAGTTCCATTTGAACATAAATGGTGGATTCACACACGTTCTCTGCAGGTCTAAAGATCAGCTGGCATGGTTTACAAGTTTACATGAGTATTCAAGTGATGTTTAAGCTTAATATATGATAATGAATAGATATCTTCATCTGGAATATTTTTATGACTGAATATTTTACCGTTTCCACAACCTTGGGTATTCTGCTATAAGGTATAGTCTGTTTCATAAAACTTCAGAAAAACTAATCTTAATAAGGGCGCCCCCACTGTCAATTACCCGCGCCCTGCGCCCTTATTAGGTCAAATACGGTAATTCAAATATGGATATAATAAAACAGTTATTGTATGTATATTTCTGTAAATAGCACTTTTATTGCCTCCTTGACATTAACTATTACCTGAGGGGAAGCAGAGAAAAATAATTAATGTCAAGGGAGACAAAAGTGCTATTTCCCTCACACCCATATGATAATTATGTAATATAGGTTGGTGTTGAATGAAAAACTAAAGGAGTGTTTGAAGGCATTTAGCATGTTTATGTGTATGGATGGTAGCTGAGTGGCTATGATTCCTCGATTGAATGTGAGTAGGTATGTGGTCACGTGCCTTAAATTAACACATAGGTTTCTTCCGGGTACTCAAATTTTCTCTCACAGTATATATATATGGCCCCCTCACATGCTTTCATCTTGGCCTACACAATTATTAATAGAATCTGATTAACATTATTTTGCAACACAATTAAGTTTAAATACAATGACTTAATGGAGCCAGGTATATGTTTTAAATGTTGAATAAGTTACCGATTGTTGTTTGGGTCGTTATTTTCAAACAAAGAGCTGAAATATTCATCACGATTGACTTCTTTGTTTGGTATTTGATTGCAGCTTAAAAAAGAGAACCTAGATCAGAAAATGTTTATACTGTTGAACAGCCAAATTTTTCACATATAGTACTTGTTCTTTTATGAAAATGAGAAAGAATTCCTCCTGAAGTTTTCAGAAATATTACACTCAGTTGCTAGAGGCAATATGTACATACATGTACCTGGTAGCAGAATGTCACACTGAAATAAATGTTATAATTAACCATGTCAGAATTTAAGTATATCTTTAGTCTGGGATTTTTAAAGGGCTTTTGGGGCTGTTAATGGGCCCCATTCCAAATTGAATTATTACAGCCTAATTTGCTGCAATTTCCATTTCCAGTTACACTTATTGAATCCAGTATAAGTTTGTTAATAATAATTAATGTCTTTTACATGTATAAGTTTATAATTTAAAAGTTCAGAATGCATGCTTTTTAGAATTTGAACTTTTCAATATGCACATTTATTTTCTGTCAGAAATTGAGACTGAGCACTACATTGTCATATCTATCTCATATTTATATAAACAGCTAATATAGGTAAATATCCCTTGTATGTTTGATAAATTAAAGAATTTTTTTTTTTTCTGTTTTTGTTTTAGGAGCAGACACCATTGGAAAAGGCTCAAGGAGAGAAAAATAAAGGGAACAAGTACTTTAAGGCTACACGCTATGACCAAGCTATAACATGCTACACTCAGGCCATACAGATGTGTCCACCCGACAGTAAGGCAGACCTGGCAACTTTCTACCACAACCGGGCAGCCGCCTACGAAAAACTGGTAGGTACACAGTTGGAGCAAGATACTGAAGTACTTATGTATGGGGCAAGATCTAGAGTGTGTGAAAAATTGGTGAATACACATTTGGAGTAGGAATCTACAAAAGACTGCATCGCGCATATATGGGGCAAGAGTGTGTGAAAAACTGGCAGGTACATGGTGGAGGGAGGGGAAGTTTAGATTGATGGGGTTTTGGGGGTTGGTGTTACAAGAGAGGCCCAGGCGCCTCAAATGTCATCTGATTTCTGAAACATTTCGGAGTAATTTGACCCTTTTAGGCCCCATTCATCAACCTCTGGGGGTCAGTCACGTTAAGAGGTTTGTAATATTTCCAATGGCAATTTAACAAATCATACCAGGTAAACTCTAGTAGTTTACCCACTCCCCAGGGGCAAACATGAGACCCCAGGGTCATCAAATTCACAATTTTGGTAAAGTATCATGAAGACCCTTCCATCTTTGAAGAGTATTTGATTCTACCATTTAGGGCTAAAGAAGATTTTTGAAATTTCAGTCAATTTGACCTCTTTTTGCCCTGCCCTTCAATCCCCTGGCAATTGGGGATCATCTAATTCACAATTTGGGTTTACCTTTGGCCATGATTTTTTTTAATTTCATTGAGATTGGTTTAGGGATTTCTGAGAAGGAGTTGAAAATGTAAATGTTGTCAACTTATCAGACAGATGGCGGAAAAAAAGGCGATTAGAATAGGTCACTTGAGACTTCATTGAGTTAGGTTTGGTTTTATTAGCCCACCATCATCAGATGGTGGGCTATTCAAATCGCCCTGCGTCCGTGGTCCGTCGTCCGTCCGTCCGTCCCTCCGTCCGTCCGTCCCTCCGTCCGTAAACAATTCTTGTTATCGCTATTTCTGAGAAAGTACTGAAGGGATCTTTCTCAAATTTCATATGTAGGTTCCCCTTGGTGTCTAGTTATGCATATTGCGTTTTGAGACCAATCGGAAAACAACATGGCCGACAGGCAGCCATCTTGGATTTTGACAATTGAAGTTTGTTATCGCTATTTCTGAGAAAGTACTGATGGGATCTTTCTCAAATTTCATATGAAGGTTTCCTTTGGTGCTTAGTTATGCATATTGCGTTTTGAGACCAATCGGATAACAACATGGCCGACAGGCAGCCATCTTGGATTTTGACAATTGAAGTTTGTTATCGCTATTTCTGAGAAAGTACTGAAGGGATCTTTCTTAAATTTCATATGTAGGTTTCCCTTGGTGCCTAGTTATGCATATTGCGATTTGAAACCAATCTGAAAACAAGATGGCCGACAGGCAGCCATCTTGGATTTTGACAATTGAAGATTGTTATCGCTATATCTCAGAAAGTACTGAAGGGATCTTTCTCAAATTTCATATGTAGGTTTCCCTTGATGCCTAGTTATGCATATTGCGTTTTGAGACCAATCTGAAAACAACATGGCCGACAGGCAGCCATCTTGAATTTTGACAATTGAAGTTTGTTATCACTATTTCTGAGAAAGTATGTAAGGGATCTTTCTCAAATTTCATATGTAGGTTTCCTATGGTGCCTTGTTATGCATATTGCGTTTTGAGACCAATCAGAAAACAACATGGCTGACAGGCAGCCATCTTGGATTTTGACAATTGAAGTTTGTTATCACTATTTCTGAGAAAGTACTGAATGGATCTTTCTGAAATTTCATATGTAGGTTTCCCTTGGTGCCTAGTTATGCATATTGCGTTTTGAAACCAAACAGAAAACAACATGGCCGACAGGCAGCCATCTTGGATTTTGACAATTGAAGTTTGTTATCACTATTTCTGAGAAAGTACTGAATGGATCTTTCTAAAATTTCATATGTAGGTTTCCCTTGGTGCCTAGTTATGCATATTGCGTTTTGAGACCAATCTGAAAACAAGATGGCCGACAGGCAGCCATCTTGGATTTTGACAATTGAAGTTTGTTATCAAAATTCCTGAGAAAGTGTTTAAGGGATCTTTCTCAAATTTCATATGTAAGTTTCCCTTGGTGCCTAGTTATGCATATTGCGTTTTGAGACCAATCGGATAACAACATGGCCGACAGGCAGCCATCTTGGATTTTGACAATTGAAGTTTGTTATCGCTATTTCTGAGAAAGTACTGAAGGGATCTTTCTTAAATTTCATATGGAGGTTCCCGTTGGTGCCTTGTTATGCTTATTGCATTTTGAGATCAATTGGAAAACAATATGGCCGACAGACCGCCATCTTGGATTTTGACAATTGAAGTTTGTTATCTCTATTTCTCAAAGTACTGAATGGATCTTTCTCAAATTTCATAAGTAGGTTCCCCTTGGTCCCTTGTAGTGCATTTTTGGACCAGTCTGTCCTGAAAACAGCCTGGCAAACAACCAGCCATTATTGTTAAATCTCAAATTTCTTATATAGCTAGGATTCCCTTGTTTGAAAAGTACTGGAGGGATGTCTCAATTTGCACAGATTAGTAAAATGGAGGGAAAAGTAGAGAGAAGATCAATCTGACATAGAACCTATAAAGATCATTCAATGGTGGGCGCCAAGATCCCTCTGGGATCTCTTGTTTGTTTAACGTCCTATTAACAGCTAAGGTCAATTAAGGACGGCCTCCCGTGCGTGCGACATGCATGCGTGTGGTGAGTGCGTATGTGTGTTTTGGGAGGCTGCGGTATGTTTGTGTTAAGTCTCCTTGTGATAGGCCGGAACTTTCGCCGATTTAAAGTGCTACCTCACTGAAGCATACTGCCGAGACACCCAGCAGCACACCCCACACGGTCACATTATACTGACAACAGGCGAACCAGTCGTTCCACTCCAAATATGCTGAGCGCTAAGCAGGAGTAGCAACTACCATTTTTAAAGACTCTGGTATGTCTCGGCTAGGGGACAGAACCCAAAACCTTCCTCACAGGGGCGAACACTCAACTAAAGGCCAAAAGTGAGGCATTGTCAAGGGAGACCTAAAAGTACTGTTAAGTTCGTGTCACGGGCAAGAGTCTAGAAAAACTGATAGTTTGAATAAAATGATATCATGTTCAAAAGTTGGAAATTGAATGCAATTTATCACAATTATGATACAGATAGACTGAACATGTCCTTGAATATTCAAAGTGACAAAAAACATGATTTCAGAAATGTTCTATTGGCTCAACAGTAAATTTCTTATATACTTGTATAACATTATTTAAAAGCCAGCTGTGTTTTTGTACAAATGCAATTAAGATTTCGGTAAAAAAGATTTGTTACTTTGTTTCATAGAGATGCTTACGGTTAATGAAAAAATAAATTGATATTTTATTAAACATGTATATAACTTATAAGTATATGAGACAACAATGATTTTTGTAACGACTTTTTTTCAGCTGATAATGGGGCTTGGCTGGGCCCCATTAGTGATTGAAATTACTTCATATTCAAACCCAGTTCCAAAAATATACAGTTTACTCCTGAAAATATCCTTTCTAATTGACAAATTTTCTTCCAAAAATGAGAGGGAAAGGCCCCATCCTAAATGAGTGAAGAAAAGCCCTAGACTGGTATAAGTAATTAAACCCAGTTCTCCAATTATACTGTTGGTGTTTTACTACACAGAGAAACAATAAGATGGTCGTTGAGGATTGTACGACCGCCCTGGAGCTGAATAACCGGTATGTGAAGGCGTTGACAAGGCGGGCCACAGCATGTGAACAGCTGGAGGACTTGTCACAGGCTCTGGAAGGTATAAGCGACATCGCATCAACATTTAACTATTATCTCATGGCCAGGGTCTTGATTTCTAGACATTGATATTTGAAATTCTTGATTTTTGGTATGATGTGCAAATTTTTTGCTAAAAAAAATCACTGAAATTGAATATTAATGAACATGTGATTAGATATACAGATATTATAACTGAATCAATGAAGGGCTATTCCAGAAATAAATTATCTCATTCAATTATATTAGGCAACACTTCTCGGATAATAGATGTTGTAGTTTTGATTCAATCATTTAGATGATCCTAATTATATTCATGAAGCTGATCCAGTCAGTAAAGCTGAAAGAAAACAAGAACTGTATAAAAATCATCATCAAATTTTATTTTATTCTTAAATGAATGCATTTGACTAGCAAATTATAGTCCTACAGTTACTGATATTGAGACAATTAAAGTAAGAATCTGACACCTGCTTGTTGGCTAAATAGAAGAGTCGCCACAAGCAGATGTTGTCACTTGTCTACAATAATCTTTTTCACTGAATTCTGTGTTTTGATGACAGATGTGACAGCCCTGTGTATACTGGAAGGCTTCCAGAACCCTAATTCTCTTCAGACAGCTGATCGCGTTCTCAAGAATCTTGGACAAACCAAGGCCAAAGAAGCATTCCGTGTGAGTGTAGAGGAGTTATCTCCCTTAGACTTTACAATTTTGTAGAACATTTTCCATAACTGTTAAGAAATTATTAAATGCTTGCTTTGATTACGTGAGATTATGCTGTATGGAGCATTTGTATCTAGTTAAATATTGACAGATGTTATCCTTAATTTTCATACAAAGAATAGAATTTATAATTTCAACTGATAAATTAAAAAAAATCTTATATCAATATAGCAGGGATATGGATGTAGTTAAGGTTTTAGGGGGCCATTTCACCCATTGCTTCCTATAGACTTGTTTTGGCCATTCAGATTTCTGAGAAAAAGTTAGTTGACTTTTGAAATTGCTAAAAACCAAGTGTCAACTTGATGCCCTGTCTTACATATGTTTCCTATTTATGTTTTAAATAGAATCGTAAACCAGCGATGCCCTCCAAACATTTCATCAGAACCTACTTCGCTGCATTTGTCAATGATCCTATATTAAATGCTGCTAAGAAAACTACACCTCCCAAGCCCGCTGAGGAAGATCAAGTAGCTAATGGGGACAAAGATGCCAGGTAAGAAATAGTGATTTAGGAGGGAATGATTTTGGAGAAAAAAAAACTCCAGAGTTTTTCTTGCCTGTATGTTTGGTTATGAATTAAGCCCCATGGTGTATATTGTTAATTTTTTTCCAATAATTTCATAAAAAATTCAAGAAGTCTTTGAATCTGGTGTTTTTGATTGTAGGACAGTTCAGTAACCAATGTTCTCAATTTCCTTTTTAATTTTAGACTTTGGAAACTTTTCCAATTTTCATCAGATGACTAAAATGGTTGAGGAAAACAATATAGTCTCTAATGTTTTCATCCCTCAACATCTCTTACATTCCATGTAAAAACAAATCGGCATACATTTGATTTTATTTCTTTGTACAGTCCTTACCAACAAGCTCTGTGGAAGATCATGGCGGAGGACTACGATGATATCGTTTCATTGTGTACACAGGAGCTGGACCTCCCAAACAGCGAATCAAAAACCGAGGCTAAGTTACTAAGGGGAACTCTCTACTTACTATGTAACCAGTATGACCTTGCACTCACCGACCTCAAAGCTGTTTTATCAGAGGAAGATTTACCTAAAAGAGTAAGGCTATTTAAAGAAAAACATTTTGGACAAATAATTGTTTGTCACCAATGAAATTCCTAAATTGATATTTAATTACTGAATAGTCACAACTATGTAAATTATATGAAAAAAAAGTTTTGTCTGATAATTTCACATTGAGGGCTTCCTCTATTTAAGAAATAATTAACGATGATTCGTGTATTGTTGCAGGATATACGAGGACGAGGATATTTTGTAATTAAATTAATAACGAGTTATTAATTAAAATTGCAAAATATCCGAGTCCGAGTTGTATATCCTACAACAATACAGGATTCAAAGTTGATTATTTCTATTCTACCATGTACTGTTTAGTTCTGAGATCGACCTCTTTCTAATAGAAAAACAGCAAAGAAACCCAGAGAAAACCTTGAAATTTATTTCTTGAGTATTGCATTATTTGCTGATGAAATATACAGGTAATAGAGTACTACGATCAAGAGCATCTATCATATGGCATTGATTTTGAAAATTAAAAAGAAAAAAAAAAAGAAAAAAAGGGGGGGCCTCCGTAGGATTCGAACTCGCGTCGTGATAAAAATTATTGAAAGACTAACCCATTAGCCCACTCGGCTATAGTAACCTTTTATAAAAGGGGTGAATATTAGATATATAAAATTGTAACAGCCGTGACTCATGACCGTGTATTATTGGCACGAGCGTGGGTTATTGGAAAATAATACATGGTTTTAAACCAATCAAAACTGGCATTGCATAGCAAACATGGTAGAATGATAAATAATGCATGACCTATTCTATTATTGTGGTTATGCTTTAATACAAGGAACAGTATTAGTTTGTTAAAGCAAGCATGTTACTTTCAGATTTTCTATAGAAAATGTCAGTGACTTATATATATATACACATGAAACAGACCATGCTGTAAAATTGTTTGAGTATCAGATACAACAGATATAATTAAATGATTTGTTCATAATTCAGTGTCAAAAATAAATAATCTTCACAATGAAATAGTTCTTTGGACTACAGAAGCTTGAGCAGTGCAGGTCTAAATTATATACGGCCCAAATGATGTGTTTGGTTAAGCAGATGCTTGGATATACAATTCAATTCCATTATCAATTCAAATTTATTGATATTTTGATTGTCAGCTTATTGGTACAACTTAGAAATTATAACTTTTACAAATCATGAGTCACATGTCAGGGTGGACTTGAGTAGGAGGCCGTTACCATGGTCCAGTATAAACAAGTTTCATTATGACATTAAGAAGGAGAGTGGTACATGTATATAAAGTAGTGGAGTATACATTTAATAAATGTAACAGATATATTACAGAATTATCTGTGTGGTAGGGGTGTGAGTCACTTCTATTAAAGTTTGTTCGGGGCCGGATGGAGGCAAAGCCCCATTTTTCAAGTATTTTTCTATTTTTTTATAATTTTTATAATATTTTCATATTTGATTGGTGGTGGGGATCGGGGAAAATTCCTCCCACTCCTTTTGGAACAGCCTTAATTGTAACAAGTTGCAAGAAGTTTGCATAGGAGTTACCTCCCTTCGATTAAATGAGGTCTTGTAGACATACATTGTAGGCGTCATGTTCCAGTTGGCAATTAGAGTCACATATGTCTCACTTACATCCTAAATAATTAATTTCTATAGTAGCATACTGTATTCATTCACAGCCATGAAAATATAAAAATTTCTGGGAAAATCCCATTATTTAATTTTAATACATTAAATACACAGTAAAAATATTAATGTAAAACCCCATCAATTAAAAGAAGTGTATATAAAACAAAGATTGAAAAAAAAAATTCTAAAACAATATATAAAATATACATTTATATATAATAATGTAAAAAGGAATATTAATTAAAAAATGAAATAGAAATAAAAACAATTAGCAAAACATTAATTTGAAAAAAAATTGATTTAAAAGACAATAATTTTGAAAATATTTTTCATGCAAGATATCAGTTGATCTTCAATATGAAAGATTATAATCAATATATTACAATCAACATATTAAAAGAAGAGTAAAGAAAGCAAACCCATTCCTTATATATACATCAGTTACATGTTGAAAATAATTTCTGTATATTTTCCTTACAGGTTCGAGTAAACGCTATGATAAAAAGGGGCAGTATATACATACAGATGGAGAAACAGACAGAAGGTTTGGACGACTTTGCCTCCGCAGTCCGAATCGATCCAGAAAACGCCGATATCTACCATCACCGAGGACATGTAATTAACTTTGATGTCTCCCTTAACTGAACAAATATAAAGAATTGTTGTCTTTTCCCAAAGATCAAAACGTATTTTGCACATATGCAGCATATTGGAAATAGAAAATAATTTTTTTATGTTTTTTGAACTTGTTGACTTTTGTGTTTATAGCTTCATTTCCAACATTCATTAGTTGAATAATTAATTATGTTCATGCCAATACATCTAGCCATGAGGATAGGTGAATATAGAAAACTGTAATTTCAGCACAACATCCAATTGGAGAGGATAGATGACGCCTTAAGAGATCTAGAGAATGCTATCTCAAAGGATCCAACATTTGCTGCTTCTCATGTACAGAAGTCTTTTGCAGGTAAATATTCTGGAGTATCCTTGTAGGATTTTTGAAATGTATCTCATTGAGTGACGAGAAAGGCTCTTTCCTTGTTTAAACTAATAAATTGTAAAATAAGATTCAGCAAAAATTACAACAATTTGTTTACATATATCCTACGTGGAAATTCTGTGCACAGGAAAATTCCATGGGATTTCAACGGGGCACATCATGAAACAGAAAATTATTTCCAGAAAGTTTGAATGGAGACCTTCATATAAACCCTATCTCATATATATATTTATATATTATTACTTATTTAGGGAAAAAGACTTCCAACTTAACAAAAACATTTTGTGTAAATTGAGATGATGTTGTCGGGGATTCCACTGCCTCAGTTAGTAGGATATGTCTACTTTCAGAACACAAGAGAACTGCTATGCAGATGATGGGCTCTAACCTGCCCCTCCCCCAGACAGTGTTACAGTCTTATAAGGCAAATGTTGAAATGTTCCCCACTAATGGTGATGCCCGCGCACTCTATGCTCAGGCCCTTGGGGACGCTGGGAAATTTGAGGAAGCAGAGGTTCAGTTTGCAGAAGCTGTGCGACTTGATCCGGACAATGCCACAGCTCTCGTACATAGAGGGTAGGTGGAGTTTCCATTAACATTCACTTAATAAGAGGTAACTTTTAGGTCATCTGACCCGAAGGGTCCACAGGTGCCATTGAACTGGAAATTGGTGAGGATGTTAAGGAAGGCTTAGGGGAGCCAGCAAAGTGTTGTTATTTTTCGGCCTCATAAAAACTTTGACATGGCAGCCACGACGGCCATTTTGTAACATGATTGCGCAATCATGGTTTTCCTGAACAACACCTATTTCAAACTTCTCAAATTCCACCAGTGGGATTCAGCTCTAACTTACCTGAAATGATCCTGAAGATGGTCCTGACCAAGTGTTGTTTATTTTCTGGTCGGGTCAAAATCCACAATGTTCGCTACTTCGCCATGGCCAACAGTACCACTATACTTGCTACTGAGTATGTTTACTACAATAGAACAAGGGTCTTTAGAGTCAGATAACCTTTAAGGCCCTTCGGCCTCTTGTTAATGATACTTGTAATAGACTGATTATACATTTTAATATCAAAATTAAAATATAGTATGAATGTTCGGTAAGTTAAATTGATCCTCTCCTGTATGAGGCCAGCTCATTGTGTTTTATTCTTTTTTTTTTAGCAATACAATTATTTGAACTTGAAAAAAAAGGTAATCTTTATACCCCGACTATTTTATGGGGAGAGTAGGGCAGTGTTACCCATATATGTCCCTCCCAGTTTGTCACTGTCCATCCCGCCAGGCCATATTACCCATGGATGTTCCTCCCACTTTGTCCCTGTCCATCCCACCAGGCCATGTTACTGATGGATGTCCCTCCCAGTTTGTCCCTGTCCATCCCACCAGGACATGTTACCCATGGATGTCCCTCCCAGTTTGTCCCTGTCCATCCCACCAGACCTTATTACCCATGGATGTCCCTCCCGGTTTGTCCCTGTCCATCCCACCAGGCCATGTTACCCATGGATGTCCCTCCCAGTTTGTCCCTGTCAATCCCGCCAGGCCATGTTACCCATGGATGTCCCTCCTGGTTTGTCCCTGTCCATCCCACCAGGCCATGTTACCCATGGATGTCCCTCCTGGTTTGTCCCTGTCCATCGTGCCAAGCCATGTTACTGATGGATGTCCCTCCCAGTTTGTCCCTGTCCATCCCACCAGGCAGTCCATCCCACCAGACCTTATTACCCATAGATGTCCCTCCCAGTTTGTCCCCGTCCATCCCGCCAGGCCATGTTACCCATGGATGTCCCTCCCAGTTTGTCCCTGTCCATCCCACCAGGACATGTTACCCATAGATGTCCCTCCTGGTTTGTCCCTGTCCATCGTGCCAAGCCATGTTACTGATGGATGTCCCTCCCAGTTTGTCCCTGTCCATCCCACCAGACCTTATTACCCAGGGATGTCCCTCCCAGTTTGTCCCTGTCTATCCCACCAGGCCATGTTACATGGATGTCCTTCCCAGTTTGTCCCTGTCCATCCCACCAGGCCATGTTACCCATGGATGTCCCTCTCAGTTTGTCCCAGTCCATCCCACCAGACCTTATTACCCATAGATGTCCCTCCCAGTTTGTCCCCGTCCATCCCGCCAGGGCATGTTACCCATGGATGTCCCTCCTGGTTTGTCCCTGTCCATCCCACCAGACCTTATTACCCATAGATGTCCCTCCCAGTTTGTCCCTGTCCATCCCACCAGGACATGTTACCCATGGATGTCCCTACCAGTTTGTCCCAGTCCATCCCACCAGACCTTATTACCCAGGGATGTCCCTCCCAGTTTGTCCCTGTCCATCCCACCAGACCTTATTACCCATGGATGTCCCTCCCAGTTTGTCCCTGTCCATCCCACCAGGCCATGTTACCCATGGATGTCTCTCCTGGTTTGTCCCTGTCCACCCTGCCAGGCCATGTTACTGATGGATGTCCCTCCCAGTTTGTCCCTGTCCACCCCGCCAGGCCATGTTACCCATGGATGTCCCTCCCAGTTTGTCCCAGTCCATCCCACCAGGCCATGTTACCCATGGATGTCCCTCCCAGTTTGTCCCTGTCCATCCCACCAGGCCTTATTACCCATGGATGTCCCTCCCAGTTTGTCCCTGTCCATCCCACCAGGCCATGTTACCCATGGATGTCCCTCCCAGTTTGTCCCTGTCCATCCCACCAGGCCTTATTACCCATGGATGTCCCTCCCAGTTTGTCCCTGTCCATCCCACCAGGCCATGTTACCCATGGATGTCCCTCCCGGTTTGTCCCTGTCCATCCTACCAGGCCATGTTACCCATGGATGTCCCTCCCGGTTTGTCCCTGTCCCTCCCACCAGGCCATGTTACCCATGGATGTCCCTCCCAGTTTGTCCCAGTCCATCCCACCAGACCTTATTACCCAGGGATGTCCCTCCCAGTTTGTCCCTGTCCATCCCACCAGACCTTATTACCCATGGATGTCCCTCCCAGTTTGTCCCTGTCCATCCCACCAGGCCATGTTACCCATGGATGTCCCTCCTCGTTTGTCCCTGTCCATCCCACCAGGCCATGTTACCCATGGATGTCCCTCCTGGTTTGTCCCTGTCCATCCCACCAGGCCTTATTACCCATGGATGTCCCTCCCAGTTTGTCCCTGTCCATCCCACCAGGCCATGTTACCCATGGATGTCCCTCCCAGTTTGTCCCTGTCCATCATGCCAGGCCATGTTACTGATGGATGTCCCTCCCAGTTTGTCCCTGTCCATCCCACCAGGCCTTATTTCCCAGGGATGTTCCTCCCAGTTTGTCCCTGTCCATCCTGCCTGGTCTGTCAAATGGCCTGTTTCGTCTCGGCAATGCATCAGTTACCGGGTCAAAGATAGTTTATCTATCTATCTGTTTATCTCTCATTTCCTAATAGGAGACATTTTTATGCCACCGCCATTAAATGAGGAAGCATATAGTGTTAGCCATGTCTATCCCGTCCCAATACAATGTACATTCATGTAACTAGCTAATCTCAGGAACTGCTGATGCAATCCTCACTGAACTTTGTTTCAAGATGTCAAGTGGCAGCAGGGGCATTTATGTCTTACAGACATTTTCTAGTTACAAGACATTTTATAGATGATTTCAGGTCACTCATTATGTTGATGACAAACTTAATCTTAAAAACTTTGGTTACCTTAAATAATGGTAATGATAATAATTGACTGATCGATACTTCACAACATATTTAGCATATAGCTTGTATTCCATATTGTCAAGGTAAAATCCCCCTCTCATCCGCGTACCTCTGATATGATGGATGAGAAGGATTCTCTGTAAATAAGCCCAAAGGCTGGAGGGTTAAAAGTGTCACGTACCTATTGGTTGACGAACGTGCAATTTTAACCTGAACTGCCAAAGGGCGAGAGATGTTTGCCGAGTTGATCATTCATTGACATATTCTACATACATACATGTAGTGTTTTGCTGTAATATATATAGACTTGCATCATGTTAAATTGAAATAGGAAACCGTTGATATTCACAAGATAAGTCAACAAAGGTACATGTAATGAACATTTTCAAGGAGCCATCATTGATTTACCAATAGACTTGAATCATGTCCAATAGACTTGTGTTAAACTATGTGATGTCTGTTTCAGGTTGCTGAAGCTGCAGGCTGATAAAGACATTAAGGAAGCCACTCGTACTATCAACACCGCCCTAGAGCTTGACAATCGTTGTGAATATGCATATGAAGTCCTTGGAACCCTGGAGGTCCAACAGTGAGTACAGATTTTGTTAACAGTATGCGACTTAGGAAATAAACCACCCCTGGATGGCTGTTTAATGAAACTGTTAATGGTGTCTGCTTCAGGGTTTGTCTTTGTGGTGAATGCTAATTAGTTGACATGCAATCTTCAGGGTTTGTCTGTGTTTGACATGCAATCTTCAGGGTTTGTCTGTGTTTGACATGCAATCTTCAGGGTTTGTCTGTGTTTGACATGCAATCTTCAGGGTTTGTCTGTTGTGAATGTCAATAATTTGACATGCAATCTTCAGGGTTGTGTTGAGAATGTCAATGATTTGACATCCAATCTTCAAGGTTTGTCTGTGTGGTGAATGTCAAGGAGTTCACATCCAATAGCAAGTTTGTTTGGAGGTTGAAATTAGAGCACTTTTTTGTTGCTATGATTAAACAAGATCAGAGTTAGCGCCAAGATTTTCTCTTTTTTTGTGAAGCTGTTGTCCAGGTAGGATCCAGCAGTTGTGATAAAATCAATGTTAAAATTGCAATATTTAATGTAATAAAATTTATTGAATAGTGGGGCTATCACATCTCCCCATCTAGACTTTAACATTTCTTGTTGTCTTATTATTTGCCTGTAACAGTTTAGGCCCTTAGCATCACTGACGAGTCCTAGATGGACCAAACAGATGTGTGATGTAACCATGTTTAATTCATTTTAGGCGCAACTCTTTCTTACTCTCAATTTGTATTGAAAAGTGCAAAAGACTTGTGTACAATCCTCCAAATTACCTTGACTTAAATGACACGAATCGCTGACTTTGATGATATGAATCTGCGACTAATCACTTTGATGACATGAATCCCTGACTTTGATGACATGAATCTGTGACAAATCACTTTGATGACATGAATCCCTGACTTTGATGACATGAATCTGTGGCGAATCACATTGAAGACATGAATCCCTGACTTTGATGACATGAATCTGCAACTTATCACTTTGATGACATGAATCTGCAACTTATCACTTTGATGACATGAATCTGTGACTAATCACTTTGATGACATGAATCTGCAACTTATCACTTTGATGACATGCATCTGCGACTTTGATGATATGAATCTGCAACTTATCACTTTGATGACATGAATCTGCAACTTATCACTTTGATGACATAATCTGCAACTTATCAGTTTGATGACATGAATCTGCAACTTATCACTTTGATGACATGAATCTGCAACTTATCACTTTGATGACATGAATCTGTGACTAATCACTTTGATGACATGAATCTGCCACTTTGATGACATGAATCTGTGACTAATCACTTTGATGATATGAATCTGCGACTTATCACTTTGATAATATGAATCTGTATTATGTTTCAGGGGACATATGGATAACGCCATGGGACATTTCCAGAAAGCCATAGAATATTCCCGAACAGAGTCAGAAATGGCTCATCTATTTTCTCTCTTAGAAGCTGCAAAGGCACAGCTCAATGTGGCGAAAAATTTTGGAATTCAGCTTCCAAGTTTTGGTGGTGGAGCTCCAATGATGTGAAAGACTTAATAAAGAATTATGTAATAATTTCATCGTTTTTAATTGTTCAAGGGTCCACATTTTTGTGAAAAATGCTAGAAAGTTAGCCCTAAATGGCTTTGATATGAATTGTGTATTGTGTCTAATTATGTAATCTATTGTATTAATTTTCTGCTTTCCTCTGCCCATCAATTTGTCGGTTATTTTCTGTTAAAGTCTATTGATATCCTTACTGGGAGTTCTCTTGACTGATGTTGCAGGCTTTATCAGCTGTGCATCTATGTTTTTTGCTAAAAGGTTTTGAAAATGAGACTTTTTATAGATGCTATAGAGAGAGAGGTTTTGAACTTAGGAGAACTGTCCCACAATCACATACCGTATTTTGTGTAGTAAGAAGTTTTTAAGATTGCGCCATTCACTCATTAAGTTGAATTAATTTCATTAATGTTGAGATTTTGCATAAAAAACTTTCAGACTGTACAATGAATTGCAGATAAATTGGAAAAGTAAAGAAACATTTTTGACTTTGTTTTAGTTTTAATTAAATGTTTGGTTTAGTTCCATCTCAATCAAAGTGTGTACAGTGAGATTGGATTGTCTCAAATGAAATCAAATTCTCCAGAAGAGATATTTTTGTTTGTAGAGCTTCCATTTTGTGCTATGGTCAATATGCTATGACAGAAGATTCCTATTATTTTTCATATCTTATTTTAAATTATTGTGATTTTCTGTTTACTAGTGATTAAGATTATATTTAAGAATGTTTTTGAAATATCATGAACATTTCATTAATGCATGTACTAAATTTCTCTGGTGAAAAAGAGTGATCTTTATACATAGATATTTCCTTATTGTGAAAGATAATGAATGCTTGTGAAGGTTAGGTAATTCTATGAGAATCTTACATTATTTCAGCTTCAGATGAGTTTCGCAAATATTTTCTGTTTTATTTTAGCAAGCCTCAATCAATTCATCACAAATTAAGATATTTTTTCAAACATTTGTCAGAGCAGCATTTAACTATCACATCAATACAAAAAAGGGAGAAAGAAATGGACATTTCTCCTCCATACCTCTTCCTTGGTGACATAATAGTGTGCAGGTGTTTGTGATATGAAGTTATTACATCAGAATTTAAACAGTTGGAATGTATACCCACTTAATTTGAAGTGTTATTACTTGTGTACAATAAAATGTACTGTATGTTATGGCTGTTATTGCAAATAGTTATGTGATATGCTTACTAAGTTACACTTTAATTAGTTGTATCACATATTTTATGTGATGCAATAATAATTATCTGTAATATCAATAGGAACAAGGGAGATAATTCAGGTTCAGACGTTAAATCAGCTTTATGAGAAAAACAAATTAAAAGGTTTTCAAAATAGTACTTCATTTTAAAGTTGATTTTAAAAGGCATGTGGATTTTTTTCAGGAGAAACATTATTAAGATTTAAACTATTTAATTTCAACATTGTTGTATGTTTTTCTTCAATAGTGAGCTTTTCAAAAGTATTACTGTGGGAGAAAACCAGAGTACCTTGGTAAAACCCACCTGGTCGTGGTCGGGTAGGTGATCCCATACATTTCCATGTCCTATTAGGGAATCTAACCCTGGTCACCTACAGGTGAAAGGCAAGTGTGTTACCACTCTGTCACATGACCAACCTAAACAAGATAATGATTTTACTAGATCCAGCTTATTGTTCTCATTAATCTATCATTTATCACAATTGTTCATGTCGGGCGAACACCACACATACTTGTACATTTGTCTTTCAGTGGTGAAAATTTTCTTGAAAATTAAGGGTTTTTTTTCATTTCAAAAATTATCCTAATGCCTTTTGAATGGTGAATGATAAGTTGTCAAGAACTCTTTGTTAAATTACACTAATTTTTACTGTTTCATAGATATTCGGGAAAAACAAACGTTTGGATAAGCAGATTTTAAATCAATAAAATGTCTTTCTTTCAATGTAAGCAGATTTGTTTATTATGTTTGTAATGAAATGATCTCTGTCAATGATCCTTGTTATTTGTAGGAGAGGTTTTTCAGGTTTAGATAAACAAAACAAAGTGAATGTGTATTACAGGTATTTCCAATTCCATTAGACCAGTAACTATAAATGAGGTGGAGGGAAACAAGAGTCACATCATAGTTAACAATAAGTCCAATTATCAACCACAGATATTGGTAGACAGCTTCTTTTAGGAAATATATATAGCCCTATGAATATATTGCATTGATACAATGAAATCTTCAGAGTCGATACACACAGGGTTAATATAATGGTCCAAAACCCTGTTGGGTATGTACATCACAGGTGAAATCCAGTAATCTGTGTTTTTCTGTTCTGTAATTCACATGGTAAAGTCTATAAAAATGTTATAATAAAACAGTTTCATCAACCTTGTATGATGATATTTCCATTGCTATCGAGAAGTACCCCTTCTCAGGTAATGAACTGTCTGATTAACTGGAAAATATTTCAGTAATTGTACATCATTAATCATAAAATCACCTAAAAAGCAATGCTCATCAGTATAGTGAAAAACGTACCAAGATTTAGACTTCATATCAATGTTAAGGTGTAAAGTATATAGCTACTGTTAGAGTTGAAACTTCCTGAGTTTGTGTGTGTGGGTGTGTGTGTAGGAAGGGATCTTTGTGTGACTATATCCAGAATATAGATTTTGAATTCCTACTTACTTTTGAATTATATAACAGAAATATTGTTAATGGTGATGTGATTCTCTATAACGTATGGTGTTTAAATTCCTACATGTATTTTAGGAGAAAATCTTATTAGCAATACAGGATGTAGATATTTCTTTACAAATACTGTATCATAAAGCTCGATCATTGCGATATACAATTAATTTTCTGTTTTTCTTCCCTTTTTCATCCTGTTTGTAGTTACATTGTATGTTATGTGGCCATGATAGAATGATTGTTTTACTAAAACTGTACAAAATCATGACGAACCAGAATAAAAACATAATTGTCCTTTCTAGCAATGTTGAGGAAATACATGTTGTTTTGTTTGTTTTGAATCCTGAATCTAATACATTGTACTTCATAAATATCAAGAAATCCTGATTTAATAAAAAAAAAAGTCAACTTTCGAGGAGACTTTTTTGTCCCATATATGGGACACTGATTAATTGGAAAGCAAGTTTCTAAGAACAATTTACAATTTTTGAGAACAGAAAAAATATAACATAATTTCAATGGGGATATGAACTATTATTGATAAAGGGGCATTTGTTCGTTCGGACATCAGAAATGTGCAAAATTCTATTCATAAAATCAATGTACAAATGAGGATTATAAAAGTTTTTGTGCCTACCAGAAATGAAAGTAACCCCAAAATGTACTTGGGTCAAATTGAGAATTCTTATGATTTAATACTTAAAGAACTTTGGTTTCCCTTAAGAGTAAATCTGCCATATTAATGCAAAGATTATAATTTTTACAATTTTTTTTTTTGTACTTGGGGGGGGGGGGGGGGGTAAAATACACATTTCCCATTAATTAAAGTTTCATTATGGTGACACACTTCAAACGAAGGAATGTCCTTTTTAAAGAGAAATACACAATATGATCACAGGAGGCATACATTGTTTCAATTAACTGTTTCTTTTGTTACCATCAACAGTAGTACCAACTGATGAAACAAATAAACAACTTACCTTTGATGTACTACAGAATATCATCAGGCCCCAGTTTTATAAAAAATCTTTTACTTAAATTTTCCATGGTAAAGCATTACATATCAAACTTCAGGTTATTTTTAACTCATAATTTTTCCTTCAGTTCAATAATGCTTTCAAGTGGGAAATTTTAAGTTTAGGGATTTCTTTAAATTCAGAAGCATGAATGAAACCAGGGTCATTTAGGTGCTAAAACATGGTTTAGAAATGTGTAAGGGTGTGACAATGTTCAGTGTTGAACCCAGTCATTTTGAAGCTTGAATCTGCCCTACAAACACTGGAATCTGAACCAGTCCTAGTCAGAGTTGTTGAATCTGACCTACAAACACTGGAATCTGACCTACAAACACTGGAATCTGACCTACAAACACTGGATTCTGAACTAGTCCTAGTCAGAGTTGTTGAATCTGACCTACAAACACTGGAATCTGACCTACAAACACTGGAATCTGAACCAGTCCTAGTGAGAGTTGAATCTGACCTACAAACACTGGAATCTGAACTAGTCCTAGTCAGAGTTGTTGAATCTGCCCTACAAACACTGGAATCTGACCTACAAACACTGGAATCTGAACCAGTCCTAGTCAGTGTTGTTGAATCTGACCTACAAACACTGGAATCTGAACCAGTCCTAGTCAGAGTTGTTGAATCTGACCTACAAACACTGGAATCTGAACTAGTCCTAGTCAGAGTTGTTGAATCTGACCTACAAACACTGGAATCTGAACTAGTCCTAGTCAGTGTTGTTGAATCTGCCCTACAAACACTGGAATCTGAACCAGTCCTAGTCAGTGTTGTTGAATCTGACCTACAAACACTGGAATCTGAACTAGTCCTAGTCAGAGTTGTTGAATCTGCCCTACAAACACTGGAATCTGAACCAGTCCTAGTCAGAGTTGTTGAATCTGCCCTACAAACACTGGAATCTGCCCTACAAACACTGGAATCTGACCTACAAACACTGGAATCTGAACCAGTCCTAGTGAGAGTTGTTGAATCTGCCCTACAAACACTGGAATCTGAACCAGTCCTAGTCAGAGTTGTTGAATCTGACCTACAAACACTGGAATCTGAACTAGTCCTAGAGTTGTTGAATCTGACCTACAAACACTGGAATCTGAACCAGTCCTAGTCAGAGTTGTTGAATCTGACCTACAAACACTGGAATCTGAACCAGTCCTAGTCAGAGTTGTTGAATCTGACCTACAAACACTGGAATCTGAACCAGTCCTAGAGTTGTTGAATCTGCCCTACAAACACTGGAATCTGAACTAGTCCTAGTCAGAGTTGTTGAATCTGACCTACAAACACTGGAATCTGAACTAGTCCTAGTGAGAGTTGTTGAATCTGACCTACAAACACTGGAATCTGAACCAGTCCTAGTCAGAGTTGTTGAATCTGACCTACAAACACTGGAATCTGAACTAGTCCTAGTCAGAGTTGTTGAATCTGACCTACAAACACTGGAATCTGAACCAGTCCTAGTCAGAGTTGTTGAATCTGACCTACAAACACTGGAATCTGAACTAGTCCTAGAGTTGTTGAATCTGCCCTACAAACACTGGAATCTGAACTAGTCCTAGTCAGAGTTGTTGAATCTGCCCTACAAACACTGGAATCTGCCCTACAAACACTGGAATCTGAACTAGTCCTAGTCAGAGTTGTTGAATCTGACCTACAAACACTGGAATCTGAACTATTCCTAGTCAGAGTTGTTGAATCTTCCCTACAAACACTGGAATCTGAACTAGTCCTAGTCAGAGTTGTTGAATCTGCCCTACAAACACTGGAATCTGAACTAGTTCTAGACAGAGTTGTTGAATCTGACCTACAAACACTGGAATCTGAACTAGTCCTAGTCAGAGTTGTTGAATCTGACCTACAAACACTGGAATCTAAACCAGTCCTAGTCAGAGTTGTTGAATCTGACCTACAAACACTGGAATCTGAACCAGTCCTAGTCAGAGTTGTTGAATCTACCCTACAAACACTGGAATCTGAACCAGTCCTAGTCAGAGTTGTTGAATCTGACCTACAAACACTGGAATCTGAACCAGTCCTAGTCAGTGTTGTTGAATCTGCCCTACAAACACTGGAATCTGAACCAGTCCTAGTGAGAGTTGTTGAATCTGACCTACAAACACTGGAATCTGAACCAGTCCTAGTCAGAGTTGTTGAATCTGCCCTACAAACACTGGAATCTGAACCAGTCCTAGTCAGAGTTGTTGAATCTGCCCTACAAACACTGGAATCTGAACCAGTCCTAGTGAGAGTTGTTGAATCTGACCTACAAACACTGGAATCTGAACTAGTCCTAGTCAGAGTTGTTGAATCTGCCCTACAAACACTGGAATCTGAACCAGTCCTAGTCAGAGTTGTTGAATCTGACCTACAAACACTGGAATCTGAACCAGTCCTAGTCAGAGTTGTTGAATCTGACCTACAAACACTGGAATCTGAACCAGTCCTAGTCAGAGTTGTTGAATCTGACCTACAAACACTGGAATCTGAACCAGTCCTAGTCAGAGTTGTTGAATCTGACCTACAAACACTGGAATCTGAACCAGTCCTAGTGAGAGTTGTTGAATCTGACCTACAAACACTGGAATCTGAACTAGTCCTAGTCAGAGTTGTTGAATCTGACCTACAAACACTGGAATCTGAACCAGTCCTAGTCAGAGTTGTTGAATCTGCCCTACAAACACTGGAATCTGAACTAGTCCTAGTCAGAGTTGCTGACCATCCATAATTTAGTGACATGGTCCTGACATAGTTCTCCTCCTACACATTTCTAGTCACAATTTATTTCATCGAACATTTTCTAAAAGTTCGACGAATGTTTATCCATCATATGCATATGTGTATTTTTCTTTTTGGTTAATTTTTTCACAATGGAGAAAAAGGAACTTGTAATGATGATTATGAAAAGTTTTTGTGTACAACAGTAATATTCTTAATTTGAATTCCCTCTTTGTAGGGAAGAGGTCGCTTCAGAAAGACTTTGTTTGATCCGACACAGTACTATGTATATTTGTAAATCTTGTACAATGTAATAAACAAAACAAATGATAATAATGATAATCTGCCAACATTAAGATTAGTATAAATCCTCCTGGAAGTTAATAGTAAACCAGTAGTGGTCATTCTTGACAGTTACTTCAGGCTGTTGTAAGTGTAATCTCTGTATTTTTCAGAAATTTAATAAAACCAGTATACATGTATTGTTAATGAGTGTTACGTTAACTTCCCTCGCAGTACCTATAACTATTGTTGATGGTAAAACAAAACAGAACCAATCCCCTTTCAGACCAGAATTGTTCATCTGTAGATATGAAGCTAGTGCTCTAATGTTGCTTTCTATGAAGCTTTGATAAAGGCTTATAATAACCCCATCAGGCTTCAATACAAAAACTCATAAAATGTAAATAAAATTGAATTAAATCATTGATCAGTACAAAACAGGTGCAATGGTGCCAAGGTGGTCATGAATATGAGAATTTGTTTATGTGACATTGTAATTACATTGTGAGAGAAGTGATACAGATTGTTAGGTTTGAAATCATTAGAAAGATTCATTAACAATAAAATATGTATTTACCATCCAATCTTGCTGTGTAGCTTGTCAATATGGCAGTGTGTCAATTAGTGTCATCAACCTTTCTTAGGAAATTTTCTGAAATGTGTCCATAGTAAAGCATCTATGAGAACTTTATTATACCGCTCGAAATGAAGCTGGATGTGGGTCTGTACCCTGTCTGTCTCCATGTCGACCGTAAATGTTGTCCGGACAACTCTTACTGAACTTGTGAACCAATTTCAATGAAACTTAAACCAAATGTGAAGAATGATTTGTAGATGTGCATTTGACTTTTGTTTCATATGAATTTTGTTTGTCGAGGTAATTGGTCATTATAACCAGGTTTTTAGATTATACCATAACGCTGCAGTCATTCACAAATTTTATTCAGCCTTGGTCATATGGTATAACATAACAAAGCTATTTCCAAAACTTTTATCGTAGCAAGGCAATCCTAGCTTCTGACTGGGCAATCTAGATATTGGCTAATTTCGAACAAATTTGTTCTACATGGATATAAGGGGATCCAGAACAATGTTTAGCTTGTGTTGTCATGGCAACCACATTGAAGACTCAACATTGACTTTGATTGGTCGAAATTCAGTCGTAGGCCGATTCTGACCAAATTTGGTGTACATGGGAATTAGGGATGATCTCCCCTGTGTAGTGGATGTGTTTTGTATGGTAGCCGGTTAGGGCAATCTCGCGACCTCGCAATCTCGACCTAAAGTCGAGGTCGCAAGATCAGGAGGTGAAGCGTATGGCAAGCCGTTTGGGTTTTTACCTATTGAAATGAAGATATCTCTATTTAATTAAAGATATCTCTATTTAAAATGAAGATATCTCTATTCAATTAGAGATATCTGTAATTTAAATAAAGATATCTCTATTTAAATAAAGATATGTCTAATTTAAATACAGATATCTCTATTTCTACTGATAATAGAGATATCTTCTTTTAAATTACAGATATCTCTATTTCAAATTCAGATATCTCTATTTGAATTACATATATCTTTAATTGTAATTGAGATATCTTTATTTTAAATAGAGATATCTCTATTTGAATTAAAGATATCCCTATTTTAAATAGAGATATCTTTAATTTTGTTTAAATAGAGATGTCTTCATTTTAAATGCAGATATCTAATTCAAATACAGATATCTCTAATTCAATTAAAGATATCTCTATTTTAAATAGAGATATCTGCAATTACTTTGCAATACAGATATCGCTATTTCAAATACAGATATTTTTAATTCAAATAGTGATATCTGTATTTGAAATAGAGATATCTGTATTGCAAAGTAATTGCAGATATCTCTAATTTTCTTTTAATAACTCCATCAGGCTTCATTACAAAAACTCATAAAATATAGATAAAATTGAATTAAATCATTGATCAGTACAAAACAGGTGCAATGGTGCCAAGGTGGTCATGAATATGAGAATTTGTTTATGTGACATTGTAATTACATTGTGAGAGAAGTGATGCAGATTGTTAGGTTTGAAATCATTAGAAAGATTCATTAACAATAAAATATGTCTTTACCATCCAATCTTGCTGTGTAGCTTGTCAATATGACAGTGTGTCAATTAGTGTCATCAACCTTTCTTAGGAAATTTTCTGAAATTCGTCCATAGTAAAGCATCTATGAGAACTTTATTATACCGCACTGCACTGGATAACCCTCCATCTGTCACGTCATCGGTAACCCCCTCTCGAAGGGGGGTGCCAGGGAGGTGACAGGGAGGTGGTAAGGATTATATAGGGGAGTGCACCTGATGACCCTGTGCCAGAACCGGTACTTTTGTACTACTAGGTGATATCACTCATTCGAATAGGTAATATCACCAATTGGAATAGGTGACATCACTTAAAAATATTCTTAAGTGATATCACCCATTCGAATAGGTGATATCACTTTTGAAATTTGGAAAACTGTATGCTCCCCAATTCCATCATGTGTAACATGTCTTATTTGGGAGCAGTCGTTTGTATTGATTCTAAAGTGATATCACTTATTCGAATAGGTGATATCACCTATTCGAATTGGTGATATCACTTATTCGTTTCATTAAGTGATATCACCTATTCGAATGAGTGATATCACCGATTCGAATTGGTGATATCACCTATTCGTTTCAATAAATGATATCACCTATTCGAATGAGTGATATCACCTATTCGAATGGGTGATATCACTTAATGAAACGAATAGGTGATATCACCAAATGGGAATAAATAGTAAAATGACGCCCCATACAATTCATCTTCTCATTAACAAAGGGACCTGAAGATTAATTTTTCCTCACATTTATCTTCTCATTAACAAAGGAACCGGGAGATTAATTACAGTCCTCACAGTTATCTTCTCATTAACAAAGGGACCAGGAGATTAATTACAGTCCTCATATATTTGGACCAATACTAGTCTCTTTAGAATTGTTTAAGACGTCTATAGATGAAGATTTGATGAAAATAATACCTCTACGCGATGTATAACACATGTACAATAGGGGTATATTTTTTTATAAAAAAAAACTTCTGCAAATATTCTAAAGACACTAGGATAGGTCGACGTAATCTAGACTAAGTTAATCCCAGGTACGTAGGGTGGTACGGATGTAATTAAACTACAGCAGTCATCTCTTTGGGTCCGAAATTCATAAAGGAGTTTGGTTTAGCCATCTTGAATTCAACATTAAAAGGGTATATGTTTGCATCCTGCTTGTTCTATGTGCATTGTGATACTTCTTTAACATTAAATACCATTTAAGATTATTTCGACGTGTCCTTTTGTTGAAAGTGACAAGAACCAACAGCACATATACATGTATATATCAACATAGCGCCCTCGTCTCCCTTTCAACCTCGTTGATTATTTTGAATTTGGTCTCGATTGAGGGAGCTTAAGTTCCTCTTCTCGGAATTGAAACCATGATTGATAAATGCTACATGTACGTACTATGTTTAAGTGTAACATGAAAGGTAAAAATTAACGACCTAATCATGACCGGGACTTCGCATTCCAGATCGACGCTCTAAGCATTCAAGTTACATGACCACCGGCGTTCAGGTCAGTCAGATTGATATTACCCAGTCTTTATATTGTAATTTAGTGTGATTACCGAATACATCATAATAAAACTGCAATCTTGTGCTGAAGGCGCAGAATTTTATACTGATTGTGAGTAATCTTGGAAATTAACATATAACTTTACTAGACTGCTTAGTACACATGTAAATATTGTTTTACAGTAGACGGGTAATATCTATTTATTACTTTAATTAACGCCTCATTTCGCTTGATCAAACAATTAAAGCTAGAATACAAGATTTAATTAATTGAAATGTCGATTGGCTTGATACACTATAACTACGGTAATGACCAGGTGTTATATGGAGAGCGGAACCAATCAACATTAACCTGTTCAGGTGATACATAAACTTACCATACACACGACTCTTTACACTGCTTGTAAATCATTATCAACGGATTGGACTTGGCTGATGTAGAATGATTTCAGACTATTTGGAAGAGTTTTCTTTTTTAGAATCTTATTTTTCTGAAGAGATCGTTATAATCCAATAGCATTAAACCTTTCCCTTTTAAGAACTGTTTCTGGGTGGATCTCGCCAGAACCATATGACAAAGGTAACCAACCAACTATGACACGTCCTTGTCAAAGCCTGTAGTGCAAAGGTTGTCAAAACCAGTTCCAGTCCAATGCACACATTAAACATATGTTGCAGATATGGACGGGTATCTTCGGATTCTTTTTGGAATGTTTACATCAGGAATATGTAGACTTGTAAGCAGCATCGGTAAGTTAATAATTTATTACAGAGATAAATTAATGCAGTTATTGTACTGAACTAACTATGTTTCCATAAGCGCCTAAGATCTGAGATATATACATTGTATATATGCGTGTTTGTAACTATATGGTGTGATATGGAAAAAAAACGTATAAAAGTTTCTATCGCATTTAGGGTAAAAATTTTGGAAGGCTTATAAGTCCATAAACATACACCCACATCCTCCCAATTAAGTATACAATTTTATATACAAGTGAATGTTTTGAGGTGATGTTACAGCTGAGTAATATTTTATAATTATTTCAAATTGTATCAAGTTAAGGACTTTTTTTGCATCAAAACTAACTTTCAAGTTTTCAAATCTGTAAGTTTACATCACAAAGCCTTCTCATTCGGTTATATAACTATTATAGGTCGAGATATGATAACAAAAGTAATTATTTTTCACCTGAATATCGCAGACCCTGTTACTTTAAAAAGGAAAATTGTAAATGATTGCACAAGAATATATAGAGGATATTGAATGGTTTCCCGTTTGATAAAACATATATGTATTTCACAAGTATGACAGACTATCGATGCTTTCACGAGTGCGAAGCACCAATGAAAAAATCAAAGTATTATGTTATACGAGTGAAATATATGTTTTATCAAACGGAAAATTTTCGCATTCATCAACAAAATATTAAAAACATTTTAAATTAGTACAGTATAGTTTTGATAAAAAAACGCGGGAATCAGTTAACTAATTCATGACGTCGTGTCTTTGTAAGATTACTCCACGTCAACTTGACGGCGCCATTTTTATAAAAAAAAAAAGGACTGATCTACGCAATTTAAGCGTTTAAGAATCTGTACATGAATAGCTAACACCAGGTGACTATTTGCCACGTTTCCGTTACTACAGATCTGTGTCAGTATGTAATAGTTGATATACATGTATGTCACGTTTCCGTTATTACATATCTGTATCAGTATTTAATACTTGATATATCACGTTTGCGTTATTACAGATTGCGGGGAGTCCCGTCTGACAGTGACAACAGATGACACGTGTTTGACCTTATCTCCCCTCGTGCCGTTCAGTCGTACCCCCGGGTCAATTATTAGGTACAGCTGTGCCACTCTCCTGACTGGTCTCCGGGAGTCGGAGATCGATTTTTGTCCCGTGGAGATTTGTCAGGACAATGGGAAATGGTCGACTGCTTCTTTGTCCTGTGCAGGTAACATATTCAACTTTCATTCTGATTAATGTCGATGTTTATTAGTGCAAAATATCGATACTAATGGTCATAATTATATGGAAACAAGAAATTTTAGTATATATTCCTCATTTGGTAGAATAACATGCAGGAAGCGGGCGTTGATATAATACAATGGCTGGGAAAACCGTAACAATAGTTATATTCAAATTAGAAACTCTTCAGATCTTTCTGCCAAGAAAGCATCACATATTAACCAGGAAGGGACGTCGAAATCACGTTTTATCACGTGCACGGAGTGTTCTTAATATGTCCTAGTTGTATTTGGCACATTGTGTTTTCGTCAGTGATTGATAATAGATTGTATAACTTGTTTCGCAATTGACCTAAAATAAATCAAGTTTACCATTGTTCATGGTAGATTGGGTAGCCATGAAAAAAAAACAAAAACAAAAACAAAAACAAAAAAACCCGAAAAACAAAAAAAACTCGATATTTCCTCGACCAAATCACTGCAAGGCTAAAAAGACTTTTCTCTGCAATAAAATTAGAAATATGTGTCGTGTACATGTTTTAACGTTCTTTAGAAATCCGATATTGAAAATAATCAAATCAATTGAACTAGGGGACTATTGAACCTCCTGTGTCATCCATCGTGTTTAACCACCATGGATGGAATCATGCCGACTGTATTTAATCCTGTATGTTCATTCTTCTGTATTTTTTTTATCACTATCACTTTTTCTATTTCTGTTCCTGGGCAAAGTTATCATCTTAAGCTTCCACAGACATATCTTTGGGTGTTGTTGCTCTTTTTTCATCTTATCTATTAGTTAAACGCGCTAGGTACAAATTTCCCTCTGACAGATGATTGTGCACTCATCATTTTTCTTTGTACTTTTTTAAATGGTTAGTTTTAGAATCATATCAATATTTTCATTTTCCAGTATTCACGGGTGTTATGTTGGAATGAGTCAACTAAATGCGAGTTGACCACCGCTGATGCTATGCTTCAAATCACCAATTACTCTTACCGGGAACGAGTGTTTTTAGCGTTTTATTGGAATGGGTATATTAAGGCATGAATAATTGATACAATAAAATAAATTTTGACATTGCACTTTTAGGAATAGTATGAAATATTGAACGAAATAATTCAGCAAATATATTTGAGTATTCACACCGATTTTTCAGTGAATGAATGTTATCCGCGCGGTAAATCCGAGGCTTACAAAGGTCGTCGGAAGTGTACAGTCAATGGACATGCGTGTGAGATATGGAGGAATCATGGGTATTCTGGACAGGACCATAGATACTGCCGGGACCCGGGAGGAGAGAAGGGTGCTCCTTGGTGTCATATAAAAGCCACGTCAGTTCCGGTCCCGTGGGAGTTCTGTGATGTCCCTATTTGTGACGGTATCAAAGAGATATGAAACGGGATATCATTTATTCCAAATTCTTATTGCAATTACAAAAGTAAAACCCACTGAAAATAACACAATGACGAAACAAAATGTCCCTCGAAAATGTTAATGAGCGTTGATTTTTTTCTTCTCTATTTCTACGATATTTTTAGACTTACAATATTCGTCCTTATCTTAGCATGAATTGCATGATTTTGTTTCTCTATGTTTGCAGAAAAACGTCTGGAAACAGCATGTGATGAAGGTATGTAAATCCTTTCACTATATATCGCATTCCTATTAATAAATAACAAGCTAATATAAATTATCATATCAAAATAGTAAGGAGACATTTGATGAAATTAAAATTATTTTGGGAACATTCCAAGACACTCACCCTGTGGTTCCTTTTCCATTTTATTCCATTTCTTGTCATTTTAAGGTTACTTTTTTTTCAAAGTAAATGATTGCTTTGGAGTATATTGAAACATGGTTGATAGGAGAACGGATTAATGTGGGTAGAGACTATGTTTTCGTTGTGCCTTCCATCCTTTGGCACATAATCTTGTTTTATAATACTAAAGTAGTAATGATACAAGTTTTGAATTTTGCAATTTTACAAGCCTTTTCGCGAGTTCAAAACGAGTATCATCAATCTTATCTGACGGGAAACTCCTGACATATTCTATTTGTCATATGGCTCATATTTACTTCCGTTGCTCTCCATTAAGAGCATTCAACCAGTTGACCTATGAACTGACCAGGGTCATATTGGACCTCGTCACTAAAATCAAATAGTCAAATAGTACCAGAAAAAATATCAAACTTCTTTTAATATTTTTGTATCAACTTCTGCATTTTCATTCTCTTCATTTTCCTTACTTATTTTCGTTTATATGAAATATATGAAAGAAACAGTCGATTTTTGCGCGTAGAAATAAAAAATGAATTTGATAGAACACAGGTGACGACAGGCGTGTTGAAGAAATGTGAACATTGGTGTCGTTTAACGGCTGCTAATGTCGACAACCTGTAATTCGGGGGTTTGTTTTGGTAATTCGCCTTTTAGACAAAATGTTTACGTTCACACGTGGCCACGCGCAGGAATACATTTCACACGGAATTAACCAATCACTACCGGTTATATTACAGATGTGTAAAAAAAGACACTTTCTTAAACGGTTTTATTACATGTAAAAGTCAAAGCACAGTAAGCATATGGTGAATAAGTACATACTTTGTCTCAAAAATATTTTGTCATAACTGTTAATTTCTCTACCGACAAGAAAAAGAAGAAGAAGAAAAAAGAGAAAAAAACATTTGGAGTCGAGATACTTATAGCCAGTACTTGAATGAGTCATATTATCAGTACTTATCCTGCTGTTTATGATGTTCATATATCATCTGTTACTAGATTAACATGCAGTTTCTATTTGAAAAAAAAATAAATCCAATCCTTGACACATATCGTGAATCAGTTGGAGGTAACCAGGGTCACTTCACTTAGACCAGAGGACTTTGGATTGTATAGTCATACGTAAATGACTTAGACACGACGTTTTAAATATCACTATATAAGCCTACATTTGTACTTAGCGCACCGGGTTGACAGAAAAACAACACACGACAAAATTTTTAAAATCTTTCTCCCGGAAACTGGATCTATAATAAAGGAAGTAAGAACAATAGACAGAAAACAAACAAACGCAAACACACTGATATATTGGTAGATTTATTTTGTATTGTTTAACAACCTGTCAACAGTTGAGGTCATTTAGGACGGTTTCTCCTGTATGCTAGATATGTATGTGTGGTGTATATGTGTGTGTCAGTATTGGTAAGGGATGTGGTAATTGATACACTAAGCTTTCGAGATATACATGTGTGGTGTATGTGTGTGTGAGTATTTGTTAGGGATGAGGTAATTGACTCACTTAGCATTCGAGATATACATGTGTGATGTATGTGTGTGTGTGAGTATTTGTTAGGGATGAGGTAATTGACTCACTTAGCATTCGAGATATACATGTGTGGTGTATGTGTGTGTGAGTATTTGTTAGGGATGAGGTAATTGACTCACTTAGCATTCGAGATATACATGTGTGATGTATGTGTGTGTGAGTATTTGTTAGGGATGAGGTAATTGACTCACTTAGCATTCGAGATATACATGTGTGATGTATGTGTGTGTGAGTATTTGTTAGGGATGAGACACTGAACTTGTACCTTCTACCCCGTATTCGTGATTTGAGATCTTGTCCTTTTCTTTGTAAACACGTTAGCCTTTCATTTTCCGTGCCTCCCTCGATATTGCCTCCCTTGGGGTGTCTTCGGTAATAAATTATCACTCCATAGTTGACATCAGGTCCGTGATATCCCAAGGAGTCAAACACGGACCTACCGTACGTAACCATCCAAAACTCACATCTCATCATATAAGAACGTTAAACAAATACATAACCAATCATTTATTAGGTAGAATGGTAATGTAAATGAATATTTTTCAGTTTATATAATGATCTCGTTAACATATTTGATAATATTTTGATAGTGACCCAGAAAGTCTTTGTGATCTATTGAGGTCATCTCCTACATGTACCTACCATTCCCGTTGAGTTAATGTCCGTACAGACGTAAAGTGCGATAGCCGTATGAACTGTTTAGTCCGTATTTGTTACTAACAGCTACAAGATTTTGGGAAATAATGATATAAAGATTTTACCAGCTATTTCGTTAAATATTGGTTATAATTGTTTTAAAGCTTAAAAAACAAAACAAAAAAAACCCACGAGATTAAATATCCATCTACATACGAGTAATCGAATTTGTTTGAGTTAAATATACAAAAAGACTATTACTTATATGGTCTTGTTTCTTTGTTCTTTTTGTAAGGAGGGAAATTTTTAAAGTTTGTTTTATTAATTTGCCCCGATTTTAGTTTTGTTCTCGTTTAACTCTTGTCCATATGAATCTCTGATCTAAGTTTTGTCCTTATTTTGTTATTGTTTAAGTTTTGTTCTCGTTTAACTCTCGTCCATATGAATCTGATCTAAGTTTTGTCCTTATTTTGTCATTGTTTAAGTTTTATTTTCGTTTAACTCTCTCGTCCATATGAATCTGATCAAAGTTTTGTCCTTATTTTGTCATTGTTTAAGTTTTATTTTCGTTTAACTCTCTCGTCCATATGAATCTCTGATCTAAGTTTTGTCCTTATTTTGTTATTGTTTAAGTTTTGTTCTCGTTTAACTCTCGTCCATATGAATCTCTGATCAAGTTTTGTCCTTATTTTGTCATTGTTTAAGTTTTATTTTCGTTTAACTCTCGTCCATATGAATCTCTGATCTAAGTTTTGTCCTTATTTTGTCATTGTTTAAGTTTTATTTTCGTTTAACTCTTGTCCTTATGTTTTCCCTGATCTTACTTTTATCTTCATTTCGCCCTCATTTGATACTTCAGTGATGTAGCACTACAAAGTCGATATCAGTTCCGCCATTACACATTGAGATAAACACGAACATACCGCAAAACACAGTCACCACACGCATGCATATCGCATACAACGGAGGCCGTCCTTAAATGACAATAGTTTTTCGAAAGGACGTAAAACACTAGTAAATCAAACCAATCAATGCCTATCTTGTATGTATCGATTTTGATTCGTTGTCTGTATAGATGTTGTTTTGCAGGTTACGTTTCCATCTATATAACGTATGTTTTAATTGCACATGAACCACGGGCAAATTGCACGCTCAGAAAGTGTCGTTATCCTAGCTATCTAATATATTATCATTGATGTTAGATTAAAAGCTAGTAGACCCGTGTGTTTCATGATTCGTTCGCGACATTGCGTTTTTATGTCTCCTACCTGATATAACATACAAACTTAGACGGTTATTTGATTTGACAAGAATAAATTGTTATTCTGTCGAATTCCGTTATATCGTTATTCCTTGTGCAAACATGACTTGCACATCAGATCGTTATTGAAGTGACTAAGTGAAAGAAACTTTATCATGACTGAGAGCGGAGTTATAATGATTATATAATCTTGACAAATATTGACCGAAATTTTCACCAAAAATGATAACTCGCTTAATTCGAACACTCGGATAACTCGAAGTTTTTTCGTGGGGCCCCGTCGACTTCGAGTTAACGAAGTTACACTGTATAACGTTTGTTGATAGTTATTTTCCGTTTCAAACACATTTTAATCACCATTTTGGCCGCAATGACCGTGATAGTGTTGATTGAGCGTTAAGAATGTTATAAGTAACTAAATTTTCTAAATTTTTTACATGTTTATTGTTTTATTCATCGGTCCGTCCATTTCTTTGTCTTTGCATGTTTGTCTTCCTTTCTCTATCTTCTTATGTTGCATGTTTGTCTTTCCCTTCTCCTTCTTCCTATGAATTGTAAATGAATTAAAAAAGAAGTGCCAGTGCCTTATCTCAACTGTCAGGGTTTCCAGGGGCCAATTATGTCAATATACTCTCGGTGATCCTGTGAGGCCTCTTGAAGATTCCGGTAGCTGCCCCGTGCCTGATCCTCCTGTACACTTATACATAAGTATGCCTACTTAGGTATACTGTATCATTGTGTCAATGTACAACAATGAGAACTTTGTTATCAGATTGCACTCACGACTTCTTATATTCGTTGTTGATGTTTACAAGTTCGTGAGTACTAATACAAAGTGGTGTATATCGATAATCGACAGCTTAGACACCAATGCGGTATTTCCAACCATACCTATACCAAGCTGACTAGTTTATTTTACCCTTGACAAACATTCAGTAGTCATCAAACTTTTTTTTTTTTTTTTTTTTTTAATGTTTCAACCCTGCTATCTACATGCCATGGTTAAGTACTTATATGCCTAAAACCCTACGTTTCTATTGTTTAAGTTACTGTGTTATATAAGTCTAGGTTGGTACGACTCCAGTTTGGCATAAGTATATACTATAGATAAACCTAAACTCGTATGCCTGTGAATTGTAGAATCCTTTGGGGTATACCTTTAGACATTGTAATGTTTTCAAGCTGATATTTATTTTTGTCTGTGTTATAGAGTATGTAGAATCGTGTAATCTACCGGATATGACAGTGAAGGTTGATCATGACTGCACTGGGATTAAATCACTTCCGATTTATAGCATGGATGTCGGATCGAGTATACACTTCCGGTGTAGCTACATACAGGCCAATTTACAATCATCGACCGGCTATTGCCCCGTGCAAGTGTGCCAGACAAACGGAAGGTGGTCAGCGGCCTCTATATCATGTGGTGGTCAGTTTCCTTAGTCACCAAATAACAAATACCTACATATACGTATTATAGAACTATATTCTCGCGGTACATGTCGTTTTTGTTTTAAGCATATTATAAAGGTGATGGACAATGTAATCAATATTAATAACAATAATAATAACCATTGGACGTAGCGAAACTACTTGTCTATTAATGGCGTCAACAAAAAATGTTGCATTCCACAGCCTTATTTCAGGTACCGCGAGAATAGGAAACTCGTATACATTAAGATTGAGCTAAATACCATATAGAGTAGCAATATATTATTGTATAAAAAGGCTTCGATAAGTCCAATCAAAGAAGCATATACTGTATTTAAAAGAGTTACATAGAGCTAAAACTGCACCATACATCTGTATTGTCCTTCTAGGAGTCGTCAATTATGCTAAGGACCAACCAAAGAGTCGATACCAAAGAAGCCACCACAAAAAACTAAAACAAAGACAGAAAGAAAGCGAAAAAAACTGAAAACATTTGAAAAAATAACAGTGAAAATTCATAGCAAAAATGTTTTAGTTAATGATATTATATTTAGTTATTTCATTTCCATTAACGTGCAATAGTTAACAGATGATAATGACATGGATTCTGTTATTATCCGATATTATGTTTGTTTTTGACACTGATACATTAAAAACGAAATAAGATTGTACACAGTTGTAAACAAATACGCATTGTGTGATGCTAATTTGATTCTGAAATACATCCATCCAATATACGATTTCCATAAATGTGCGCGAGGATGTGTATGCTTGATTTCATCAATGAAGCCGTAATAAAGTTGATCAAATTCTTTTTATACTTATTATTTTTAGAAAACGAATGCTATGAAGCTGGCCGATCTCATGAATACAAGGGTCATAGGTCATGTACCAGTTCCGGAAGACAATGTCAGGCTTGGGAGAGTCAATTCCCCCACATGCATGAACTTAAAGCTACGTCATTTCCGGGGGAAAATATGACGGGTTCTTACTGCAGAGACCCGGATCGATTGAGGGGAACCCCCTGGTGCTTCACCCTGGATCCAGAAATTGAATGGGAAGACTGCAGTGTAGATCTCTGCGACGGTAAATAAAGTCACGTGGTATAAACTTGTTGTTAATCCTTCTCAATGAGAATGTGTTTAGGGAGCGATAGAAATGAAGCCCAATATTTCATCACAGAGTTATTTAACATTATTTGATATCTCTTTAATAGATTAAATGATTAACTTGAATTTATTTAATTCTTTATGGATTTAAGGATTAACCTGAATATATATCTAATATCGTTTAATATTTAATGATTAATTTTATATATTTTTTCGTTTGATATACTATATACAATCCCCATAAAATACCCCTTTTCAATGGATTCTTCTTTCTGAAACATGATAACTCCGTTGTATCATCCAGTCAAAGGTAACGTTACAAATGGTAACGTCATATTGTACGTAATGGGCTAGCATGATTTTTAAACCAATAGAAGTTCTTGTTACAAGCTATTAAGTAATTTGTACTTTCAGTTATATGATTCAGAAATTATTTGTAAATTTATGTACAAAATATCAGTACTGTCTACATTTTCAGAAATAGAATTGGTGTCAACAAAATGTGAGTATACCGTTTTGCGGTATCATACCTTTATCCCGAATGTTGTTTCTTTATCTAGATACCATGTACAAATATTATGACTTACATATTGAATATCAAAACAACTTAATCAGATGCCAATGTCATAAATTAACTGGTTCTCTCGCTTTGAAGCTACATAAGACTTTTTAATCCATGCCACCGTTTGTCATAATTATGTACATTTAATTACAGGCAGTATACTAAGTGAACAAGACGTAGGAATCGGATACCCTGCCCCGTCTGACAAATATCTACACATTCCCTCTGATTCAGACCAATTCATACAACAAACAGAGAGCACTCTCAACAGGAATGAACAAATCTTATCGTCAGCATACATATACCACAGCAACGATCTACCCGTATCAACAACAGTCCTCCATAGTAACGATCAACCCATATCAACAGTATACACATTCCATAGTAACGATCATCCCGTATCGACAGCCGTCCTCCACAGCAACGATCAACCCGCATCGACAACAGTCCTCCACAGCAACGATCAACAAATATCGACAACAGTCCTCCATAGCAACGATCAACAAATATCGACAACAGTCCTCCATAGCAACGATCAACAAATTTCGACAACAGTCCTCCATAGCAACGATCAACAAATATCGACAGTAGTTCTCCATAGCAACGATCAACAATTATCGACAGCAGTCCTCCATAGCAACGATCAACAAATATCGACAACAGTTTTCCACAGCAACGACCAGTCTGTATCGGTAATATACACCCACCACAGCAATGCTCAACATGTACTTTCCGTAGAAACTATACAAAGCTACAATAAGGAAACAGAGTCAAAATATACAGCAGGCAGCCACGAACAACACTTGCCGTCAGAGGAAACCCCAAACACTTACTCACAGGTAACAAGCGTACCGAGCCAACAAACCTTCAGGCATGAGTATAAAAAAACAACTGTCAACGATATAGATACTTTAGGGTATTTGGTTGCAAAAGAGACTACGCAGGGTGGTTTGTTCTCGGAGTTCTCAGATAAGGATGCGTACACTTCTCCTGTCTTGATTAAAGCTAATTTTGGACCTGAATCATTTTTGAAAACAACAACATTCGAAATGTTTAACGATGCGTACATAATGCAAAGCGGAATAAATAATTTCATGTTTCCCTACCTCTCCTCCAACTTAGTTTCAAAGACTGAATCCGATACAGAAATGGACCCACTTTCAGCTGAATCACCATTGCCTACTGACGTGTCTGCACGCGCACGGTTGTATAGTGTGGTTGAAGCTTCTGCAAGAAACAGTGAAAGTTTCAAAGCATTCTTACCGGAAGTGGCCACAAGTGCAACAGAATCTGAGAGCCAAAGACTTTTACGCTATGACATGTACACTACATCATTGACTAGTTCTTTCCGATCGGATTCTGATGGGCCTTACATTGACAACTTTTATACGAACGAGGCTGTCCCGAATACATTGCGATATGAAGTCGTTACGTCGGTGCGGTATGACGGCGGACCGATGGGTGGATCTAGTGGATTAGACAGATTGTCGACACAGGATTCGTTTGTTGACATAAAAGCGGAGCAGCATACTCCATCACAAAACTCTGATATCAGGAGAAGTCTGAATGAGGTGACGGGAAGTACCACTAAAGTCCTAATGGATGAGGGCTCAGTGTCAAATTCTCATCAGATAAGACCATCATATGACTCTATTCCAAGTTCAATACATGCTGCTACGTCACCATTACCAGTGACGTCTGCAGCAGGGAACGGGATCTATCCGTCGTCTGTGAAACACCGTCCACATATAGACTATACTGACAGGTCGGAAAACGGAAATGAAGAGATGATCCCGACGGATAAATGGGCAGACCATGTATGATGCAGTTTTGAGTCCTGTAAGCTCATCGTTAGAAGTTTCATTCCCCTCTTCAATCCTTCTTTCTGCCACTGACCATGTTCTGCAAAATAGCAGACGGGGAAAAGACGAGTCGAATAAATTAGTCACAGAGGGAAAGGCACAATATTCTTCTAAAGAGATGAGACAGAATAACACAAACCTTTCATCTAGTGGCCAGTTTACATCATCTTCCGTACTTCGTGAGCATACCGACGAAGACAAATTGAAGAAGATTGTTCCTAAACAGTGTTCGGTTGGCATGGACGGCATACGCGATCGTTTAGATACCAACGTATGGCTATTTCAAGTGGCTTATAATAACTTCACTAAGTTATCTCCCCTGAGTGGCACTCTCAATAGAAAAAATGAAAATGAAATATCGTGTGGTCGACACTGTTCCCGCGCTTATAAATGTGACATATATGCCTTTAATTCGGAGTGTAATATGTGTGCTATGTTCTCATGGGACACAGGCGATTTTAACTTAGATTGTACAAAACATGAAGGGATCGTATGTTACACAAAATGTTTTACTGCTTAAGGGTCATCTATATAGCAGAATAATGTTGAATTTCAAACACGAATAAATAGCTTTAAAATTGCACAAAAATAGTCATGTAATATACCAAAATGTTTGTTGGGACATGTAGTGTCTTAAAATCACAAATAATTTGATGTAGATGCTAACAATTTCTTCTACAGAGTTACTTTGTGGTAAGTTGTACCATGGAATAATTCTAAGCCACAAAAATAACCAAACCTGAAAAATAGCCCAGATGTCATGCTCACAGGTGTCTATAGCACAGGGTAGGAGCATTTGTTTGACCAGATTTGACTGTATGTAGGTATAAACACATATTTAGTTTTGACCTTGAAATGCAAATGGCGGCTGTGGATGATATTACACAAATATGGCATAAAGGGGGGTATTTCAGCCATTAAAAATGCTCCTATATAATACATTTAAGACATCTGATTATAGTAAGAATGACCATTTTAAGACAAATTGTCAAACTGGTGAGTTTTGGGCCTTTTTCAGAAATATATATCTTTTACCCCAAACTCAACGGATGAACATTTTTTCCTAAAAACAGTCTTCCTGCCATGTCTAGAGTTCTCTATAGTGGATAATATGAGCATTTTTGACGTTTGAAATACCTTCTTATATGCCATAATTGTCTGATCTTATTCACAACCGCCATTTGCATTTCAAGGTCTAAATAAAATCAGTGTTAATACATATCATAAAGTCCAATCTAGTCAAACCAATGCTCCTATTTTGTGCTTTAGACCCTTGTGAGCAAAACGACATGACTGTTTTGCACAATAAATGAGATACAAATGAGTTAATTATTTCCCCCTGAAACATGCATTTTTCTCATATTTTGTTGAAATTTACGAACTACTGAACAAATTGAATGTCAACAGAAAGGCCCACAGTTTGACATGATACATATCAAAATGTTATCAAGTTATTTCTATTAAATAACACCCTAGTATGGATGTATAGCCTTGTAAAATATCAACTGTTTTGGCTGGATTTGCTGTTTAGATGCCCCTTAACCATGTTTGGGATAAATGCGCAGCTATTGTAATCCTCGGTTTGTCAGTAACAATTAAACTTTAGGTTACATATATCGGTGTCTTGTTCCAAGATTTTGTATGTTTGTTTGGAGGTTTAAGCGATAAACGCAAGAACTAAGGTCTTAAGGACTAGATGGATGATTGGGCCAATTAAGAAAAAGTGAACCTTAAACGAGACCGCTAGTCAAAGTCAAATACCGTTTTGATGATTTGCTTGTTTGATTGCTTGCTGGGTTTTATCGACTCGTGAATAGCCAGGGTCATTTTGAGGCAGTGTCTCCTTGAGGGTGTTGGTAACTAACTTATATAAATATAAACAATATACGAAAGGCCCATCGCATGCCACTCAGAATTATAAAGCTAAAGTTTCTTGCTTAAGGACTCAACCGCGACAGCACAGATTGGCCCATTTCTCAGCTTCCCGAGAAATACAAATCGTGACGGATAGGAAGTTTAGAAAAAGCGCATCTCCGATCGATTAATCGAGGACGAGATGTAAAAAAAAAATTGAATTGGAGATTCTTCAAAATGTGCCAAGAAATAAATATCATAAAAGTCTTTTTCTCGTCAACGACACCAACAAAGATATTTCCAGATAATGCCACGTTCTTCAACTGAAAACCAGGGTTATTTTATTAGGTTCATTTATAGCCTGATATTGCAGCATTTTTTTTATTCATTTACTTGTATACGTTATACGTAACTTGATCTACTACCAACAGGCTAATTAGACTTTCACAAAAAATCATTTACGCCCGAAGGTTGGTACGCTTTATGTACGCCAGATTTATATAATATCTTTAGCGCACAAAAATGACCCTTCATTATAATATACACCACGTACAGATATTGCTCTTATTAGGATAAGTGTATAGTGTATGGTCGATCCGAAATCCATGCAATAAATCGGAAGTGACTTTATCCCAGAGCAATAATAATCAACCTTCACCGTCATAACCGGAAGAATACACGATTTGTTTACCAGCCAGGTACTGATGTGTAATACATCGGTTTAATTTTTACTATCTTTTCCTGCTCTCTAAATATCTTTACTTTTCTCCCTTAACTACAAGTACGCCCCTGTTAGGCAGACTTCAGGGTCTGTCCCTGGCCAAACGTACCAGTGTCTGTTCGCTCGTTGACAGTGTAAGGTGTAAGGTGACCAGACGAGGTTTCCTGCTAGATGTATTTGTCTGTTCAATGAAGGATAGTTTTGTTGGCACAAAAAATTGGCCTGAATCACTCACCTGCTACTAAGGTAGCTTTCTCTAGATCAGTTATTGAGATGCTAGCTGAGTGATTAACTCTTCATTGTACACTGAAACAACTTTTGGTAGACCTTCCTCCGAGCGTACTCCTGAATATCCAGGTCATAGGTTTAAACAATTTATGATTTAAGTCAATTGCTATCGAGATCTTGTTGGCAGAGGATCAATATCATTCATCTTGACCCCTGAACCTCTTGGTCATTTAGAAGAAGTCGTTTAAAGACTTTACAACATTTGACTGATGTGATCTTTAAAGGAAGTTGAGTTAAATCATTTAAACAATATGTAGAGCCGTTTATCAAAGGAAAATGTTGTTCCACTACATTGTATATTGACCGTTTTGGCCTACTGGTTATTAAGAATAAATTGTTTAAAGATTTAACATATTTGACACATTTTGCCTTGAAAGTAGACCACCGTGTTTCCTTTAACAAATTTTGTAGGTCTTTATCCCAGCATGCTCCTGGACCACTATGATGAATCTGTGCTCTTGAAGGTGATCTAAGCCAAATGTTGGCGCCGGGTGAATTGCGTCGCACCAAGTCGTAAGGCACTTGTCATTCGGACAGATGAGCTAATAACGGAACGAACAAAAAGGTTTTTGTCCATGCACAAGATTTTGATATTTATATGTAAATAAATACATTTAGTCTAACTAAAATTTAATGACTTTAAATACAAAGTACATGTTGTTTTCCGACAAATACACTATTTTAGCATGCTATGGACGAATAGAGTATAGTTTATGTTGCAATGCGTTAATGTATGGAGAGAAAGACTAGATGTTAATTCCTAGATGTTAACATTTGGCTCCCATAAAATAAATCATACCTTGACCATCACAGGAGAAAGAACGATCTCCTGATGACGATAATGTTGTTTTCTTATTTTATTGTTCTTAATACACATACTTAAACATTTTATAACTTTCAAAGAGCTGCTCCGAATGTCACATTTTCCACGGCTGATTGCTCCCACAAATACTTCAAAACACTGACATGCCGATAGATTAATACTTCTGTTAGGATCCATATATCAGTTTTGATTTTCTATTTCCTTGTGTGATTATGACGGCAGTCAGGCTTGTTAGTTCGCCTAGAGGCTACTAAGGAGAGCTTCATATAAAAAGTATTTGACCTATATATTTACAGGTACTGAACGTGATTTTCCTCTCTGGAACATTTATTTTAAATAGTATTTCTATTCATAATTTTCTCTCGTTCCATCTATTCTGAGTTGGGAGGCTGACTTTATCTACAAGCACCTAAGCTTTTGTGTGGATTTCATCATGCACATGTTAGTTCCATAATAACACTTAAAGATGTTTGAAAATAAATGCATACCTCTATGAACTTTTAACACTAGTGTTATTTAATGACTGTTTAATTCTCCAAATACGCCACAACTAAGCTGCACCATACGGTGTTTAAGTTATCAAAGTTTTTATATAGTAGTAAGCTCTGGTCGTACAACTTTTGTCCGCTTGATTTCTGATATTGAGTCCAGAGAAAACTCGGACTGTTACAGCTTCAGTTATAAACTACGATGTTATTGATTCATTTCCTTGTTATGATTTTGCACTTCCCCACTCAAACATCAAATCGAGTGCAAGCGTATCTCCGTGACAGTTAGGGGACAGGACAAGTGTTGTTTACCGGTAAACATAATAGAACGGCGCGTGATTAACACATGCTTAAGAAACCGGAAGTTGTGTACCAGTCCTCGCGGTCACACTCAAACCACAGCCTCATGACTCTTGCGCTCGCTTTACATTGCTGTGTAATCCCGTTATTATTTTCGTTTGTATGGTTGGTTAGTTATATTATCATGAACGGCCAATCATCATTTGAAAGGTCATTACGGCCGAAAATGGCGGGTAGAAATGGGAATAAAACGAAACAACATAAAAAAAAATATTTAAAGAAGAAATATATATATATAGACAAATGTAGTTATATCACTTATACCCTATGGTACAGACCGATAACTTTTAGACTGTTTAAAAGTTTGCATATGTTACAAAGCAAGGAAATGTAGCGAGACAAAACAACCCAGACAGGGCAGTACAGGGATTTTCCAGTCATAGAATGTAGCAAGACGTCAAGCTTGACTAAAACATATCAAACACACTGCTATTAGTAATGGGACTTTAATTGTCAATGAAGAGCATCACACGACCAATGGTTAAGGGTTTGGTTTATTCTTAACGTCCTATTAACGTCTAGGGTCGTTTAAGGACAAGCCTGGAAAGCTGGAGTACCAGGGAAAAAACACCCGGCCTACGGTCAGTACCAGGCAAATATCCCAGGTGGGTTTCGAACTCGCAACCAACAGATGGAGGACTAGTGTTGGGACACCTTAAGCACTCGGCCACCGCGGCCCCCTGCTTACACAATACATGTAAAAAAAACAACAAAAAAACAACCCTGCAAAACATAAAACATGTACACCTCCATATATGGTCTGAGCAGACGACCTGCCGCGCAGACATTTTTGAGTAGTCGAACCCTTTTGTGCTAAGATTGTCAGCTTGTTCATTCATGTGTATCGAGTACTTAAGGAATTTGTACACTTTATTGAGTAACTTTGAAGTAATGAGCCTCGAATTATTAAGGGACCTATTGCTTTGCTCCGCTTCTTCCTCTTCTCCTTTTTCTTCCGCCGTGGAATTTTGTCCGAACTTTACTCAAAAACCATTTGTCGGATTCTAATGAAACTTTGCACGAGTATAGGGTGGGTTAGGAGGGATGCAAGAACCTTTTTTTTAGAAATAGAGTAAACAAAATGGCCGCCATAGTGAGGTTTCTGATTGGCTCAAAATTAGATATTGTCCGATTTTGGCGAAAATTTGTATAAAGGGGGTTTGAGGATAGGCGAACGCAATGGTATTACTTTCGAAAACCTGTGTTGCCATGGAAACGAAATGGAGGCTTCTGATTAGTCGAAATCTAGATATTGTTCGATTTTGATGAAATTTGGTACATAGGGGTATTAGGGGACTGCAAAATCAACTGAATGAGTTTCGTTGCCATAGCAACCATATGGAGGCTTCTGATTTGTCGAAATTTAGATATCGTTCGATTTCAATGAAATTTGGTATATAGGGATATGGAGGGATGCCGAACATAATGGTACGACTGCGAGGGCGTTTGGAGGACTTCTGTTATGGTTTCCCATTACAATTAGTACTTGTTACATATTGCTTTTTAGATTATGAATTTCATGATCAGTTTGATATAACGGATAATTTGGTACAATTGACAGTTTGGTACAATGAGCAATTTGATACAATGGGCAGTTTGGTACAAAAGGCAGTTTAATATAACGGATAGTTTGGTACAATGGACAGTTTGGTTCAATGGACAGTTTGGTTCAATGGACAGTTTAATATAACGGACAGTTTGGTACAATGGACAGTTTGGTTTAATGTACAGTTTAATATAACGGACAGTTTGGTACAATGGGCAGTTTAATATAACGGACAGTTTGGTACAATGGACAGTTTGGTTCAATGGACAGTTTGGTTCAATGGACAGTTTGATACAATGGGCAGTTTGGTTCAATGGACAGTTTGGTTCAATGAACAGTTTAATAAAACGGACAGTTTGGTACAATGGGCAGTTTAATATAACGGACAGTTTGGTACAATGGGCAGTTTGGTTCAATGGACAGTTTGGTACAATGGACAGTTTGGTTCAATGGACAGTTTAATATAACGGACAGTTTGATACAATGGGCAGTTTGGTTCAATGAACAGTTTAATAAAACGGACAGTTTGGTTCAATAGATAGTTTGGTATATCGACAGTTTCAATAATATCATAAACTGAAAATTGAGGGAGTCGAGATTTTGTTAAATGTAGACTCGTTTTATTTCGGGCCATCCATTTACGTGATATCTGAGGGTAATCACTTCATTTTCTTCTAACGTCATTAAATGTCTCACCACTGACACTCACTGAGATGTCGTCAGTATACATTTTGTACATGCTGCATAATAGATTAAGTTTCAACTTTCGAACCATGGGAGTGTTCATTGAAGGTTGATGATACACCTTTGGGAGTGTTCATTGAAGGTTGATGATACACCTTTGGAATCTTGCAATCTGTCAGCCAGGTACGACCTGAAAATGTTTCGATACACCGGTAGCGTGCAGTTGTGAAACGTAAAGTGTTTATTGTACAACCATTGCGAAACAAATTCCATCAACTTAAATGTATCAAGTTTGTTTCTCGCAGGGGGTCTTATATATAATTAGTGTGTGAGTAAACCAGAGAACCCGTAAAAACCTGCGTGGTCGGGCAGGTGACTCAATACCTTTTTACGTCCGATCGAGAATCATACCCCGGTCGCCTTGGTGAAAGGCAAAGGTGTTTGGCACTCTGCCACCCTACCACCCTAGCTTTGAATTTGATAACATCATATTCACTATTTCACAATCGAAGGCTTTAAGTATATATGATTCATTTTTTTGAATAGACTGCTGTGAGAAGTTTATTTTTTATTTTATTTTTTAGCTTTCAGAACAATTCCGTACATGTTTTGACTTGACCCTGATTATGTGTTGTGCGTGGATCTGACAACGCTTTATGTTTTTTGAGAAGTTCCATTATGTACACAGAGTCCTCTAATTTGGCATACACAATCTCTATCATGTTGCTATCAACTGTTTACATTTCATATTGATTTCTTCTTAGAGGAATAAAATAAGCATTTCTATTTTCTCAAAGCAAAATGTTCTGTTTTCCCCCACAAACTTTGGCGCTTATTTACATGGAGTTTAACGTATTCCCACCTATAATCCAACGCTATCATGCGCGCAGAAACGATATCATATTTGCTATTGTTGACTGCTTTTGGAAACCCCCCCTTTACAGAACATAAAGTATCTGGAAAATGCGCCGTCTACCAAGTAAATTACCTTTAGTTCTATTGTTGTGGGTAAACTTTCATACTTTTTAGCTGTTTTCGCCCCTGATATCACGGAATAGTCCAATAAAAGACAAAAAGCTGGTGTAACAAAAACAGGAACAGGAATTCGTATTCAATTCTGATGTAGTAACGGTATGGATTGGCTTACACGTCCTCTCTGAGGAACAATTAGGATGCCTTTCCTACCATCCACCCTAACGGAAATAAGACCTAAATCCTTCCCTGTGAGCCCTGTGTATTTTTGAGAGGACAGATATACGTCACTTCCTGTCAGTTTAGCCTACAGCCTACCTACGCGGTAAACGCTCCCCATTTATACACAGAAACATATAAACTATTATATGTGGTGTGCTAAGCCTAACATTAACTAACCCTGTGTATGCCGAGTGCTCCAGTTACTCCAGTTCTGACCCTGTGTATACCAAGTGCTCCAGTAACTCCAGTTCTGACCCTGTGTATACCGAGTGCTCCAGTAACTCCAGTTCTGGGTGTTATAGTGAGTGACACAGATGGACAACTGAACGCATGCAATTGTTTTCACAATGACGACCAGCATGGCTACTTTTTCCACAGTCATCACACAAACGAACATTTCAATGGACATAAATATCTCGACAACTGGCTTGATGTCGTTCGAAAGGAATATCACAACAGTTCCATCTGTTGAAACCGACTCGTTCAGAGTTTGTGGAACACCTGACAGCTGCCTGTGGACAGTATTGTCACCTCTCATATTTTTCATCGGAATTTTTGGCAACATTTTAAATGTGTACGTCCTAAAACGTTTAAAATTTTACGAGAACGCCACTCTAATTCTGTTATTCGTGTTGGCCTTTGTTGACATGACTGTGCTGTGTGTTGGACCTACTCGGTATTGGATAAAGTCAACATTTGATGTTGATATAAGAGATGTTTCTGGGTTCAGTTGCAAGTTTCACTTATTCTTGATCTATTTTTCCATGCATATGTCGTCATGGATACTAGTCCAAGTTACATGTGTCAGATTTATCAAAACTGTTCTACTGGACAACCGGTTTACCACCATAAGGAAGCTGGTGACAATTAGAAACAGTATTATCATTCTGGTAATTATCAGCGCGTGTCTAACGGCCCTGGATTTTCATTATTTCTTCACAAATGGAATCCTAGATGGCGAATGTAACTCTTTGGCAGACGACATTTACGCCTTTGAGGAGTTCGTATTTACTTATGTAGACCTGGTCGTTTTGGTGATTATACCTGGGGTAATCATGATTGTTTTGAATATATTAATCATACGACAGATTCAAAAGCTGAGGTGTAACAAAAGACTATCAACAGGATCAGACGGCAGCAACCGAATGTCGCAGAAAGGACAACAGTCTGTCTCCAAAATGACAAAAATGTTGGTGTTTACAACGTTTTACTTTGTCGCCGCCAGTTTGCCGATATGCATCTACTATATCGTGGATTCGTATGTTCGTCCAGATGCCAGTTCGGACGTCGAACAATCACTAGACCTCGCCTGGGCCATTGTATATCTGATCCAATTCACACATTTCGCGAGCAACTTTTACTTCTACACAGCCACCAATAAGCGATTCAGGACCGAACTGGGAAAAATCGGCAGAAGAGTGGGGAAAGTGTAAGTTTATATAAGTTCTGTCATTGGTCATTATTTTCCTGTCAGCTTTGAGTTACTATTGGCGACAAGTTAATAACAAATTGTAATTTAATAACATCAGATATGAGTAAACGAGTGTTAAAATGTTCCTGAACTTGATTGGTATTCATCACTTTCCAGTGTGTTAGTTACCATTTGATACTTGAACTTCGATTAAATATTTCCTTTTTCTTCTTTTTTGTATGTCATTTTTTAAAACCCAGATTATTATTGATTTTGTATATCTTAACAAAATTGATATTTTTTTTACAATGTAATAGCAAAGATATAATTTTTTGTTCCAAGAGCCTTTATAGAAATCGATATGTTATCCATATTTTCCATTTATTGTGTTTTGATATTTTTATCTCTTCAGATTCATTCCTGTCCAATCCTCCGAACCGTCCAACAGCGCCGACTCACATCTTAGATCAGCGACTGGCGACTCATGACCAAGTCACCAAATCACCATGGTTACAGAGATCTCGCCATCACTATGGCCACAGAAAGTCATTTGGTGTTCACCAGTCAATGAAGAAAATCTGAAGATAGTTTCGAAACAGAACTATAACGATAAAGATTTGGGTATCAGTCAACATGACAACCACACATGGAGTGTTCTATTTGTAGCACATCATTTTCGAGTAAATATATCTAATGTCAATATGACGTGGAAAACGTAGTTTTCGTCAAGACTGGAAAGTGATGGGCGATATCATAACATTCATGTTCACACACTTCACGCATCGCAAATGTTGAAGAATATTTGATATATTGTCAGCAACGGTAAAAAACTCAACAACAAAAACTTTCATCTATTGGGACACCTACTTTTGTCGCGTGTTTTGCTTCTTGACACGTGCTACAATAAACTGACTTATGTTGGAGAATTAAGAAAACACTTGCACATAATTGCCGCAATATAAACAACGAAAACACAACGACCTGTTAAAAGTTAAAGTGGCCAAGTATTCTCACCGTTATGGATTACATAACATGTTACTTATCGTACTTAGTAGAGATGGCGTGTTAACATAGATATATTTAAGGGTATCAAATACAGCTAGTGATCTGCTTCGGATTAGCACGTGAGGAATTGCCAGAAAGATCACGAATTATATATGTGTGGTGTATAGAAGTTATATCATACAGGGACCAGGCAACCGTCACTGTTACGGAATTCGATATTCCATCATATTTCTTTTCTCTCGGCTTCACATTGTACAGCGAACTATTTGATATATTTTTGTAAGACAATTTCTTTATATGTACAAACGACATCTTTACATTCAATTTAAATGTCTCGTTGAATCAAAGAATTAAAAATGTCGTTGAATATGACTGCGTTGTGCTTTTCTGAAATATATATCGATATGTCTATAAGATATTTATATTGCTTATTTCTATATGAATAAATATACAAATAATAAATATACCTATCATAAAGGAAGGTAAAATGTTTACAGGATAAAAAGGGCAGAAGATAAGCGAGTTGAAGATAAAGAGGAATTAAAGACAGAATATACCAAATAATACAGGTATCTATCATATAAAGTCATATCTTAATACATAGGTACGGTAATAGAAATTATGAAAAGGAAAAGATTTAATCATCGATAGGATATTAACTACTAAAACTGGACATGGTATACACATATCTACAAAAGCAATTAGCTAATGTACTATATAAATCATAATATTTAGTTTTATAACTATATTTTTCAAAGTGAGGCAGTCTTCAGAGCTCTCGTCAAACAAGCCTTCTCCAATTTGAAAACATAACTAGTACACAAGGGTTATTTCCCGACAGTAGCAGTGGCTGACTACTACACACGTTCTTTAGGGAACAACCAACCAATTGAAAAAATATATTTTTGAAACAGCCCCTGTGTATAGAACGTTGAGCCAAGGATAAAATGTCTGGCAGTCACTGATTGGCCAGTATGTTCTGAAGTGGGAAAATAGATATGTAGCCTGATAGGTAACTATCAATAAGAAATGTTGATATAAATTTCGTAAGTCCGATTGGTTTTTTCCCCAAAAGTTCACGTAATAATAGTAAACAGGTAAACATTTAAGATTTTTGAGAATTTTTACTGCGAAATTCACCTATTTTCAAAATGGCTACCCTGGAGAAAATTTGAGCTGAAGGACCCAACTTTATTTTTTGATTAGGTGTTATATCAGACCCTAAACTTTTGTTATAAACCATAATCGTCATATCCAATTCAAGAATTTGAATGAAATAATCCAAAACGTTAACACTAAAGTCTATGGGAAAACAATTGGTTGGTTGGTCTCTTTATCATTGAGGTCAAGACTTTTTTGTTTGTATTATACTAGTATACCTTTTATTCTATGTTCCTCCGCAAACAATTCATTAGGTCGACCAGCAATATTCACACAAACAAAAACATAAAATAATAAAATAATAAATAAAAAAATAAATAAATACATGAAAATATCAATAAGTAAAGTATACTGTGGGAAAAATGTTTATTCATTTATTTATTTTGTTTTATTCTATTCGAAAGTTCTTGTGTGCCATAATTTTATGTAAATGTAAACGGAGTAATGATAAAATCGCCAGCAAATAGACAGAGTGGAATCACTATGGTGAGAACAATGTAAACTAGGACCAATAGTAAAATATTAAAGTATTACCAGGCATTAGCAATATGACAGCATAAAGTATTAGAACTGGACATGGTCTTATAAATCCTACTTAGGAAGAGATTTACTATTAGGATATGGACCAATAAATCCTAACTAGGACGAGACTTACTATTAGGACATGGTCTAATTATTCCTACCTAGGACAAGATTTACTATGAGGACATGGTCTTATAATTCCTATTTAGGAAGAGATTTACTATTAGGATATGGTATAGTAAATCCTAACTAGGACGAGATTTACTATTAGGACATGGTATAATAAATCCTAACTAGGACGAGACTTACTATTAGGATATGACTGCGCGCAAATTGAACTGAATTAGAAATGACTTTACTCTAATTCGAAGTATGCTATTCTAACGGTGGTTTTGATAACAGACAGAACAAACTACTGAACTAGAGCTAAGTCTAGTTAATTTAATTAGGTTTTAATGGTTCATCACGGTAAACCGAACTGAACCAGGGCCAAGTCGTCTATTTTCATTAGGTTTTAACGATATTTACCATTGCGAACTCTACTGAACACAGACGTGTATATAGATATTATTTTAGTGATGATTACCGCGACAGAGTGAACTTTCATGATCACCTGATTTAATGATAACGACACAATCTACTTCCTAGTCATTATCATTTAAGTGATAGATGTCCGGGAAACTATACATTATCGCGTGACGTTACTACAATGAGTAAGCCTACAATGCGCGTGCGCGTATTACACCAGAGGTAGTAACCAATTAAACACACTGACCTTGACCTTGACATGTTATCTCCGGTGTACTTCCTTCACATGAAACAGCCTTTCCGGCACTTCCGTAAGTGTAGACTCGAAACAATGGGGACTGTAAACAAATCTGGATTATCAGATCGTGGATATATGGCCTGAACACAAACAATGACATTTCACAGTCTCCCCGCGTTTTCTGTTGGCGGGATAATTCTTATTTCGTATACTGGTTTATGTATACTCTTGCTGTGTTTAACAGCAGGCCATTTTGTATTGCTCTTTATTGAACATTTCTGGTTATGTTCGCGACTCGTAGTCTCGTCAAATATGGTATCCCTGTTCGTTTCCCGATTATTATTTATTTAATGCATCTTGCATACAAAGGAGACCGTCATTGATGGTGATAGATCGATGAACAATACAAGGCCAAACTGCCCCATATCATTATCACACACATGTCCTTGACACTGGGTTAATACAATGTAGCAATGTCTCGATTGTTATTACGTCACTTTTATTTTATTAATAGATCAATGATAAAGAGTCAGAGGCATCACTTCTTACATATAATAGGTTCTTTCTGTAAGTTTCATCAGAAAGATATAAAACTAAAATAATTTAGCTATGTTAATAAGTTTATTCAGTGAATCAAAAGATCATCCATATTTAGAAAATACATACAAATATATATTTGCAAAATTGTACTGATGACAATATTTTGGACATGGTTCAGTTAACATCCAAAATGATTAAACGAAAGTGTACATACTCTCTACCACGGTAATCAGTAACATTTTCTCTGTATCACACATAAAAGTTCCCCATGCCAACTTACAATTAGCTGAAACAAAAATATATATGACTGATAATACAACACATTAGAAGCGATTGGTAACAAAATCATAAAATACGTAAATCGAAAACAAAGATTAACAGTAATGACCAGTGATTGTTGTCTAATCGACATTACAGTAACCAAACATTGGTGAGACGTCAGACAGACATTACATCAACTAAACATTGGTCGGACGTCAGACAGACATTACAGTAACCAAACATTGTTCAGACGTCAGACAGACATTACAATAACCAAACATTGGGCAGACGTCAGACAGGCATTACAGTAACCAAACATTTTTCAGACGTCAGACAGACATTACAGTAACCAAACATTGGCCAGACGTGAGACAGACATTACATTAACCAAACATTGGTCAGCCGTCAGACAGACATTACAGTAACCAAACATTGGTCAGACGTGAGACAGACATAACAGTAACCAAACATTGGTCAGACGTGAGACAGACATTACCATTACCAAATATTGGTCAAACGTCAGACAGACATTACAGTAACCAAACATTGGTTAGACGTCAGACAGACATTACAGTAACCACACATTGGTCAGACGTCAGACAGACATTACAGTAACCAAACATTTGTCAGACGTGAGACAGACATTACAGTAACCAAACATTGGTCAGACGTCAGACAGACATTACAGTAACCAAACATTGGGCAGACGTCAGACAGGCATTACAGTAACCAAACATTTGTCAGACGTCAGACAGACATTACAGTAACCAAACATTGGTCAGAAGTCAGACAGACATTAGATTAACCAAACATTGGTCAAACGTCCGACAGACATTACAGTAACCAAACATTGGTCAGACGTGAGACAGACATTACAGTAACCAAACGTTAGTCAGACGTCAGACAGACATTACAATAACCAAACATTGGTCAGACGTGAGACAGACATTACAATAACCAAACATTTGTCAGACGTCAGACAGGCATTACAGTAACCAAACATTGGTCAGAAGTCAGACAGACATTACAGTAACCAAACATTGGTCAGAAGTCAGACAGACATTACAGTAACCAAACATTGGTCAGACGTGAGACAGACATTACAGTAACCAAACATTGGTCAGACGTGAGACAGACATTACAGTAACCAAACATTGGTCAAACGTCAGACAGACATTACAGTAACCAAACATTTGTCAGACGTCAGACAGATATTACAATAACCAAACATTGGGCAGACGTGAGACAGATATTACAGTAACCAAATATTGGTCAAACGTCAGACAGACATTACAGTAACCAAACATTGGTCAGAAGTCAGACAGACATTATATTAACCAAACATTGGTCAAACGTCAGACAGACATTACAGTAACCAAACATTGGTCAGACGTCAGACAGACATTACAGTAACCAAACATTAGTCAGACGTGAGACAGACATTACAGTAACCAAACATTGGTCGGACGTGAGACAGACATTACCATTACCAAATATTGATCAGACATGGGACAGACATTGCAGTTACCAAACATGCAAGTACATGTAAATCAAACTTTTCATGTCGTATTTGATCAAATATCTGGCTGTTTTAATATCATTATTATATTTGTAGCATTAATTAATGTGTGTGAGTATTTGTAAAATATGACATAATGTAGTTAACGGAACAGAAGGATGTACCATAATGGTTAACGTCATCAGACATAACTACAACAAATAAAATGTAATTAGAAATATGTATATACATGTTCATAAATAATAAAATATCAAAAGATGTTATAAAAGCTTTGAAATGATATTTTGTTTCATAGCATAAACAGCTAAAACAATATTTTGCTATGGTGTGATCTAAACCACGATTCATATTTGAATCAATAAAACGAGGAAAACATATCTACACTTACACCGATACCGCTGAGAAGTACAATGATAATACATCCATGTACTCTGGAAGGCTAAGCGCTTTCGTTTTTTTTCTTATGACACCCGGCATGGAACTTTGAAGGAAATTCCACATTCTTCAAAAGAACCGTGTATAGTAGAAGAAGATATAATCTAAATATATAACAACTGTTAAGATGATGGCAAAACCATTTCAATATACGAAAACAAAATAAATATATATATCAAATACATATTTGTTAATGTTAACAACACTATGGCCGCGATATTTTATTTACCCTGGCTGTCTTGTAAAATCAACCACCATTTATCTAGAAAAAAAAATTAACCATTTTTGTTTTTAACTCACAAGCTACATGTAGCTAGTTATACATAATGTTTATCTTATGTTAAGTATCTTATAGGCTTCGATGGAGACAAAAGTTGTAGTGTTGTTCAGAAGACATATACAGTGAAGCTATAGTGAATAAAAGTGCTCCATAGACCCTGTCACTATTGAAAGGAATGAAAACGCTACTTCATTGCACGTGAATAAATCAGTCATCGTGTAATGGAAATACCAATTGATCCATCTTATTCCAGAACTCCGTACGTGGATAAAACACATTGCCTTTCTTCACTTTCATATTTTCTAAAAATCGAAGTAAATTATTGAAGGACAGAAAGTGAGTTCCAGATACATATGAGCTACGAGGAAAAAGACCAGTTTCAATGTCATTTGAGAAATTTCTTCTAAAAACATACAGTTCCTTAATAGTTTGAAAAGACATATTTCTCACATAAACACTAGATAATTGAAAAATCCTGTCCAAATAAAAGGAAGACAATGATTTCGATTTAATTACTAAAAATTGAAACCAAGTATACAGTTCATGGACATCTCGTATTGAGGTATACATCGCAGACATTAACCCGATACTAATGTTTTTTCTTTTTCGGGCATGATATTCATTGCATCCCCGCGCTATCCGAGGACATTTCCTTGCCAGATTTGTACTCCTTTTCACTGTCAATGCAATAAAAGGCTGTAGGACTTTACGCATTAAAGCGTCTATATATATTGGCTCTCCCCTCGTTATGTTCAATCTGTTCAATGTATCATCTGAAAGTGTTGTTACTAGCATATCAGCTGGAGCAAATGAACTGTCCTGAAGCACAAGGGATATTTCAGTTAAGGTTTTAACAAAATCAGAACACAAGAGTGTTAATGTTCGCTGATAAAACAATGTGTACATTGGTTTCATGTAATACAAATACGGATGCATCAGCCTTGTCATGAAATGCACATAGGCTGGTGTATTCATTAGTGTATACATTCCATCGGCGGCAAACGTTTGCAAGAACGTCAATTCGGCCATTTTGTATGGAAGAACTTCAGCTACGAATTTTCTTCTTAAAAAACGTATGACGTCAGAATGATCGAAAACTTTAGCAAAATACAACGGCGTAAATAGGTGTATATTGGCACATTGTAGAACGCGTTTACCGAAAACTTTATGCATGGTCATTAACAGAGACAAATGGCCTTTTATAGCAGCCCTGTGTACCAAACTTAACTGTTTAGACTTTGGTTTACAGAAATCTGCAAACTTTACTTTGTTCCAATTCAATATTTGAGATAACATGTATGAAGAGGTTTCGTCAAAGTTCTTTGTCAGTCTGTAAAAGGACCGTTCATGGTAATGTTGAAACAACTTCAATTTACCATTGCCTATGAAGAACTCTTTGTATGTCATTAAAGGTCGCCCCTTTAAATGATCCATAAAGTAGATACTTGCATAGGACACACCGAAGGAAACAAGATCAATCGCTTGAGATGAAGAAAGTCCGCTTACAACCATGCCGCTTTCTATAAGTAGCTTGACTATTTTATAATTCCCCCCATCACAGCATGGTGAAGTATACTGTATCCATCTCTATCATAACATGTTTCCCAAAAGGAAATAGGCTTGGTGTTTAAAACATCAAATGCCTCATCTGTCGTAAAATATATCCAGTACCTGTTATTTTCATTCCTGACCAGTCTATGAATGAGACTTTCCTCGAAGGTTTTGTTGCAGAAGTCAGAGGTTAATTGCGAGAATATATTAAGCATACCCACATCAGGTTGTTCGACTGAAAAGAACGCGTTAAGAAGGAGTTTATCAATAGGTACCACCAGAGGTCTTGGCTGGAACATAATTATAGAATAAAGCATGAAAGTGTTACCTTTCCTGACGGCCAGTCTGAGGTACCTAGAAAAGTCCACTGATCGCTGAATATCTGAATATGCCGATAGAATCTGAAATAATCGAAATAACACTATTTCCGCATCAGATAAAAAGTCATCACACTCAAGATTTTGTTGTTTTCGAAATAAATCTGAAATTACGCAGTTAATACATAACAGTCCCTCTTGTTGAGATACTTTGTCAAACGCAATATCTATAACATTCTTTTTCTTGTCGTTTACGTCTAATAAAAGTGATGTATTGGACACCAAGCATAGAGGTATGATGATCTGATGTTTTCCTTTTTCAGCCGCATAATGTAGAAAATTATTTAAGGTATTGTCTTTTGTTGACGTATTCAACCTGTATTCTTCTAGAAGAAGTAAAATATCATCTTTACTTGTATACTCTACTCCTAAGACGCGGTAATGATACAATCCCCTACCTGCGTTGTCTACCAGTTGTTTATTCGCTACAACATAATGAGGATATAACGCCGCATACGACATCATTGCATTACACAAAACGGCAGAGTGTATCGGCAGTGATCCATTTTCGAGTTTACAAATACATTACTATCCCCAGCGCTTATAATATATGTTATCATTTCCCATTCGTTATTACAAGCTGCGTAGTGTAGCGGCGTATTACCTGATTCATCTTGTACCGTCCAGTTGAGAGATATGCCTTGAGACCATAGATGTTCAGCTATTTCTTTCCTCCCGTTCATTGCGATGAGATGTTCTATTGTAGCCCCGAGTGGACACATGCCATTATCTAGGGCCGTTTTCTCGTTGAAATTGAACACTCGGAGGGAGTGTCTATTTGTTGCATTGTATAAATGTTCGCATTTGTCCCTGAAACCTCCCCCGTTTTTCACAATATTTTGGAGTATTTCAGATCGGTTATACCTTACAGCCGTAAGAAGTGGGGTTCTACTTCCATACTCCCGACAATGTAGAGCGTTGGTTTTTTGTGATAGTAGATACGATACTATTTCAGTATAACCTCCTTGAACGGCAACTTCTAAAGCGGTTAAACATTCTATTAATCTTGTATCATCATTTAGAACGAATGTCACATTCTCTAACTCTTCGTATTGATTTGGATCTGATAAATCAAAACAAAAAATATCACTTATGTTAGAATATGGATGCCACTGCATTCGTTTAGTGTTGTTAGCGATCCAGTGAATGATATCTTCACATTTAACACAAACGTCTTTTACACCATGATTTAACAGTAATAGCACAGACCGCAGGTGACCATTCTTTGACGCTAAATACAATGAATGCTGATCAGCTAACGTACTATCTATTTCGAGAAACTTCTGTAATATGTCTGTATGGCCATGTTCGGCAGCTAAGTGTAAAGCGTTGAGACCTAATCCGTTTTTAAAGTATAATAATGAGTGTTTTTTAGACAACAAAACATTCACTACATCTGTGTGTCCATTTTGAGAAGCGATATCTAGTAAACCGTAGCCCCATAAAGCTTTATATTTGCAAACGTTAACTACATCTTCCATCCCTCCTTTATTCGGGTGGTTTTGTACTCTAAATGAGTAGTTTCCACCTTCCTCTATCAGCGCCTTCAGTGTTTCTGAATTCCCGAACGCCGCTGCTAGAAAAGTAGCAGTTACGTTTGCGGATGTTAGGCTATTGATGTGTTGACTACCTATTACACTTATCAACAATTTAGTTCCTGGAAAAGAGTTTTTCGTTTTTGCCATTAGATGAAGATGATGTACCGAGAACATTTTCTTGTTAAAGAAATGCTTGCTATGATGGAAAGAATTGATAAGATCATAATCTGATGACTCGGCCACGTGAATGAATAGATTTAGCCTTTCTGTCATACTGTGGTTGTTTTTATTTAAAAGATAGTTCGCAAAATATTTGTGACCGTTGTTTGTAGAAATAAGATACTTATGATAGCCGGAGCTGTTATTAGTAAGGTAATCACACATTGCTTTGTGATGTATGGTTATATAGGTTTTGTGTTCAACAAAGTGGGAAATTTGGTTTCTGAGCAGATCTCGCAGATCGTATGGATGATTTGTAACATCTAAAATGGCTTCCAGTTCTTCTAATTGTAATCTTTTATAAGAAGTACATAAAACCTCAAATACATTCCTAGCAAAATTATACAAGAGTTTGTTATCACCAAATACACGGTCGAGATTATAAGAATATAATTCATTTAGCGACAGAGGGATATCTGTTACTTTGCTGTGCGGGGAGTCTATCCAAAATTTTACAGCGAGATCCACATATAAAAAATTGGATCCACTTATCTTTAAAATGTGTTCCGTTACCTCACTTGTGTCAGCACGTGTTCCAAACAAACGGGACAATACACTCCTGTGTGTGAAGAAGTTTTTATCGATATAAGTAGCGATGTCTTTCTGATTCTGAATATTTTCAGGCACTTCATGAAGTGTTTCCATTTCAGGCAATTTCCTTGTGACCATATTGATATTCCTAGCCGTAATAAAGAATTTCAGCCACCAAGGCATTTTGCCGATTCGTTTTGATAAGACATCAAGAATAGACATGCCAATGGCGGCCGAATCACCACACTCATCAATAGCGTCAATGACAACATACCTCTCCTCGTCAAATGTAAGTCCGCGTAAAGGATGAATGATTGAGGCGTCGATACAACCAACAGGATCCTCCGCACACTTGCTTGTTTCTAAAAAGGTCATCGCTAATCGACTTGTCAAAATAGCGTTACCTGCTTCTGGCAATTTACTAATTAACATTCCTGCGAGGTTTTTAATGAAATAATCTGGTTTCTGTGTACTAATAACGTCAAACTTACAAATGTGATATGATAAAATATATTTTTGTAACCCTGCTCTATCCGATAATTCACCAGTACAAAGTACATGCGATACTAGCGTAGATTAACCGTAACCCATTTCAGCTGTCAACAGGATGCCTCTGGAAGGAGTGCCAACCAAGGATGTTTGAATCTTGTTGATAAGCCACCTCCGGCCAAATAGGACAGAGCGGTCTTGCAGATAGCCGTTGAAGGTAAAAGCAGGCGCCCAAGAACATGGACCAGAAAACGTCATTGGCAAGCAACCTGAAATGAAAATTTTGTCGTTGCCCAAAAGAAGAGAAACTCAGTATTGTCCTAAACATTGGGTTAACTGGATCAGGTAGAGTTGAAATTACGCCTACAGCCTGAAAGCATGATTCGTAAAAAGCACCGATATTTTGTGCTCTTGTATTACCTACCGAATGTCTCCTTTCAAACTGTCAAATTTTGTTGAATAATGGCCCAATGGGCATGTATCGTTCACCTGGCTCTTCACCAAACTTCGACGTTGACCTAGGTCATTTTTGCAGATACTTTGCTGATTACCACTTTATTAAAATATCAGAGTTGGCTGGGTTTATTCATGTGAATACATTTTCTAGGCCGTCATTCCAGCATACAATTGGCCTAATAGCAGGTCTCTTAGCTATCGATAATTCATTTTTTCAAGATTTAAATCAATTTGAGCTCTGATTATTCACCTGAACAAACTTAGTAGCCCTGCATGCTCCATGCCAAATATTAAGTCCCTGGGCCTCATGGTTATTGAGAAGAAATCGTTTAAAGACTTAAGTCTCTTTGACCCATGTGACCTTTAATTGTGGTCAAGGACATTTATTTTAACAAACTTTGTAGCCATTCACCTCGGCATGCTACAATATCATGTCCCTGGGTCTCACGGTAAAGGAGCAGATGTCTTTTGATGATAAAAGTCTATTTGACCCAACATACATGCCCATTATCAAGTCCCTGGGCCTCTTGCTTATTGAGAAGAAGTTGTATAAGGAAAAAGTTGACGCCGAACGGACGACGGACGCCGCACCATGGCATAAGTTCATTTGCCCTTCGGGCAGGTGAGCAAAAAAGATTTTAATGCTGTCCTTGTTGACGACAAATGTGTAAGTCTCCATAAAACAAATGGTTTACATGTGTTTTCCCTTAAAAATAAAGCAAAACCATGATAACCTATGCACCACTTCATGTGACGGTGAATATCTGTAGGAATCCATTAGTATCTTTCGTTCATATGCAAAATGAAATTATTTTCAAGGCGAAAAAGAAAAAACTGTTGGAAATTAAATGATATTCGTTTTATTTGTCAACAAATCGGAAATGATATGAACGACAAGTACTTAGTCTCAATGGCAAACAATCGGACTTTCTTCATATAATCTATTCTATTTGCTACAGTGTTAGTTACAAATTTTGAATATCTTTTTTTCCTCCATACTTTTGTTAATGTGTTAAGGTCTTCAATGAGTTTTCCAAGAAGAATAAAGCAAGTGAATGGTCAGGTTTATTATTCCAGCCAGATAATTGAAATTGCTGCAATTATCTCCAACATTATATATTCGACAAATGCGCCAATAAATATTTATAGAGTGATAAGGAGAACTTTACCTGGATTACAAAGGGTTTTCGTGTGTATATTACCTTCTTTTTTGTTCCATCCGTTCCTAGTTGTGTCAATCTCCTGCCTAGCATATATCAGAAAAACTGCGACGATGAGTATGCAGGGAAGTATGGCTATGCTCATCATTGATTCTGCCTGTAAACATGTCACGCGCTTTTTATCGTTTTTATTTTCCTTCAGAGCCAATCTCATTTCCTGAACATGTTCATATTGGTCCAATATAGCTTTTAACTCGTCATTGTGTGAATTCAGTACAAGGACCAAATGATTCTTGAAATTGTCATCCTGTCTTATAAGATCCAAAACACATTTCGATTCTAATCGTTTCAATAGCGGAAATTGCCAGTTTACCTGATGGTGTTTGTGAGATTTCTGACAAGTTTAGGAACGTAACCAGAGTCCTTAGGGAATTCCCCTTCTCGGCATTGTTTAATTGGGGCTTTCCATGAGCGAAATCACCGTTTCGAACATCTTTTACAACCTGACAAGTTTGGATAGGAATGTTGAATTTTGTACAGTTTTCAATGACATTCATGGCAACAGAGAGGTCTTCTGTGTATGGAGTGTCAGGCTTCCACCAAGACGGGGCGAACACCTTTACCATCTCGTCGACATTTTGGGGCCAGTCTGATGAATTAATTTCTTTCCATTTGATCTGTCGTTTTTTGTTGTTGATGTTATATAAAATGATTTGGTCTTTCCATGTTTTACAAGTCTGACACCATGTAGAGAACTTACGTTCGTTCTTGCTACAATTCCGTGTACAGTTTGGTAGTTGTACACATGCTCCATACTTAATTTCGTGATGCAGCGCCAGGATAGTACCTTTCAGATATTCCGATATCCCTGTTGTTGTAACAGATATAGCAACAGCCACGTCAAGCCAATTGGAGAAGTCGGTGCCTCGAATCAGTCCATATAGCCCCTCCATAGTAACAGGCCTGAAATACGTGAAAGTCATATTAGGTACATTAACTGTAAAACACTAATATTTGTTCTGTTCCGCACACATTGTCTAAATATTTGTTATCTTTGGCTATTTAAGACATGGACTTTTTCAAGCGAAATAGTTTTTTTTTTTAGGGTTAATTAAATTTTATGGAGACCGTTTTAATTGGTATTCAGTGATATTTAAAACACTCAATATTTACAATGATTTGATATTCTTATAACCATCATAACTGATAAACAATAGCGAATGCTGTTACATAACCCGTATTTCTCACTCATAATCGGTAAGATAAAGTAAAATTGACTTTTTCCAGTTGTATTTGTAGTAACACTGAATTTAGAATTTTGAGTCTTTATATTCCTGTTTCATATCTTCACATTACGGTGTATTATCATGCAAAGTTTCAGAATCATTAGCCTTCTGTTATGACCTTACAGTGTGTTGTGTTTTGGGTATTCTATTTTCAGTAACAGTAGGCTTTTTAGGAAGTTTTACAGCCCTTTTAAATATTTGAGCACCATAGGTCATTATCATGTTGATTTTCAGTTTGTACGTTTAAGAGTAGGTTCGTGGTTCTAGTTTAAGTAATAATTGCGCTGACTGTTGACTATCAGGCCTGAAGATATATACACATTCTTTAAGGAAGTTCTGAATAAAATAATTCTTCAGAATGTAAGATATTGTAACAAATGGTAATACTGACACCTGAGGGGCTGAGGGGCAGGGCAAAAGGGGGACTAAAACTATGCATTCATATTTGACTGAAATCACTCGTATGTGACATCGTATCAAAATTGTATTAATTCTGGGACCTACCACCCCCAAGGGACTATTTATTACAATTTACTTTTAATTTAGTTTTTAGCAGTACAATGTACAGTATATATGATATTACTCACTAATTTTTACTGTTCACACATACATACATAAGTAATCTTTCCATACTACATCAATTATAATATAGACATATAGATGTATATTGTAAGAGACACTTAACATCTACTATACAGTTATTGATTACTGTATTATCAATGATCACACACACCATCACACATGCACACATTTACTCTTATACATTTTGCTAGAAAATCAGCAACGTACTATACATATCATTGTTGTATAATAAACCTTGTACATCACTGCCAGAAAACATACACTGTTATACACATCATCCCATATACACATACAAAATATGCTAGAAAATATACAATGTTATACACATTACCATCATATACACATACAAAATATGCTAGAAAGCATACAATGTTATACACATCATCCCATATACACATACAAAATATGCCAGAACACATACAATGTTATACACATCATCCCATATACACATACAAAATATGCTAGAAAACATACAATGTTATACACATCACCCAATATACGCATGCAAAATATGCCAGAAAATATACAATGTTATATACATCACCCCATATACACATACAAAATATGCCAGAACACATACAATGTTATACACATCACCCCATACACGCATACAAAATATGCTAGAAAACATACAATGTTATACACATCACCCCATATACACATACAAAATATGCTAGAAAACATACAATGTTATATACATCACCCCATATACACATACAAAATATGCTAGAAAACATACAATGTTATACACATTACCCATATACACATACAAAATATGCTAGAAAACATACAATGTTATATACATCACCCCATATACACATACAAAATATGCCAGAACACATACAATGTTATACACATCACCCCATATACACATACAAAATATGCTAGAAAACATACAATGTTATACACATCACCCCATATACACATACAAAATATGCTAGAAAACATACAATGTTATACACATCACCCCATATACACATACAAAATATGCCAGAAAACATACAATGTTATACACATCATCCCATATACACATACAAAATATGGTAGAAAATATACAATGCTATACACATCACCCCATAACACATACAGAATCTGCTAGAAAACATACAATGTTATACACATCACTCCATATACACATACAAAATATGCCAGAAAACTTACAATGTTATACACATCACCCCGTATACACATACAAAATATGCTAGAAAACATACAATGTTATACTCATTTCCCCATAACACATACAAAATATGCTAGAAAACATACAATGTTATACACATCACCCCATATACACATACAAAATATGCAAGAAAACATACCGACGTTTATAATTAATGTACTACACTATATACACACAGTTTATATTATGTCAATTGCAGACAGGACCTTTTCAATATTTCATTAGCACACATATTATCTAATACATTGAGTGTGCTACAAAATACATCAGCGTTTTATAATCAATATACTGTAATGTTATATCATAAAATCAATTGATGATATAATCATTTTTTTCGGCATAGCCGTATAATATTCTTTGGCCCTGGTTATGACACGACAGGTGGCGTTACTGGTCAAGATGAAGTATGTGATTGGTCAATGTAGCGGTTGATGCAAAATGCAGATATGCAGTTTCAAACGAACCAAAGATAAGATTGAATGCAAAGCTGAATCAGTGGATGAATGTTTTCAAATGACACATTAATACAATTATATTCCTGATCAAAATACAGTCTTCATATCACCAAACATGATTCAAACTGATATAATTTTGTTATCCGTGCTGAAACGCATTAGTTTGCATGTATTATTTCACCAGCAGTTTTACATTAAAACTACCAGCATTTAAACTATGCCGTTTATCTTTTTTTAAAGATAATTCTTGTATTATACAATAATGTATATATATATTACATCCAATCTAACAAATAGAAAACACATCCATACTTTATCATCCACATTACTTAGAAAACGGCACTATCCACATTATACGAAAAAGGAGAAAAACAAAAGTTTTTTTCTTTTCCTTATTCAGTAATGATATTACTTGATCTGTAACTGTCTAATGAATACACTGTATTTAGTATGAAAGGGAGATAATAACGACAGGGATGGAAGTAATGAATAGGGAGAAAAAAGTTTAGATAAGTTAAAGCTGTTTTTTCTTTCTTTCAAAACAAGAAATTAATCGGCTGTGAGAAGGGCTATCACAGATATTCAATTAAGGAAGCAACATATCATTCAAATAACTGATTAAGATGCTTAAATCAAAACAGAAGACTAATGATAATAATGATAATGAAATGGAACAATACTATAACTATACCATAATATGTGTCCCATTTCTTCCATTCATTTTCGAATTTATGTTCAGCATTTCCAACCTTACTAATAAAATGTATTTTTGGATCATGTATTTGTCCTTTATTATGTTTATGAGAGAGTTTATATTAAGTTAGTTATGTACACATCTCATTCTGTAAATGTATTGCATTATAATGATGACAATTTCGTTATCTACTCGATTACTGGGAACGTAATTCTGATGAAGGAGGCACGAAAGATGATTATTTTTATTTACAGAGAATTGGATTATCAAAGCTTCCATTAATGAATCTAGACGATCCAGTAATGTGTGTACTTCTCGACACTCCCATAATAGATGGGTTATATTTTCTGGTTTTGGTTCTAAGTTAGTAGTTATAACATGACGAATTCCTCTAAACTGGAACCATTGGAGTTTTGTGTTTGCTGATACCTAAAATGGCATTTTGTAGATTTTGTACTAAGTTGTTAACCAATGTTTTCAAATAAAGAATACCATTTTCTAGTGTCGGAAGGCATCACGTCAAGTTTGATCACAATTTTGTAAAAATGTTTTGACCTTTTCCTATCTTTGAGGCGAAAGTATAAATAAATAGGCATATGTGGATACAATATTGTATGATTATGTATATCATATGACGATATAAAATATTTAACGGCAGAGATAAGGCCCTGGTATTGTAAGAAATTTATTTTTACTTTGTATTTATGAATAAATTCAACAAATGTGTCAAATGCACCTATGTTAGTCTTTTTTATCAAATAATTAATTATACAAATGTTTTTCTTTTAGTATGTCTTATAAAATATAGCTCTTCCTTCTGTTTTGATTTTAGTAGTATACCAAATGGGAACTTTCATTAGGTTTTTCTGAAGAAACTAATCATTGTATTTTGAATTTAAAATGTACCATGCTTTGGAATAATCTTTCCAAAATGTTATTTTTACACTTATTTATACATACATGAATATATTCTGAAGCACAGTTTGAAAGATAATGTACATCAATGTAAGTTTTTAGTATGACCTGTCATGTTATGATAGAGTCTTTCAAGGACTTATGGGCGGCGGGGTACACTATGGGAAATATAGCAAATCATTTACTATCCTTCCTGTGTAGGAGTGGAAGGATTGGTCTATATCTGGTCTGAGGCATGCGTTGGCGAAGGGAACTGGATCAGAAAGAAAAGTTGTAGAAATGACAAGATTTTGCCTAAATAAGGTCGCTATATCAGAAACCGGTTCCTAGTATTATAGTGCCATATCACACAATACGGAGCCCTAATTATTAGGTTAGATACTTATATTAGATAAGATATGGCGATCAAATGCTCAGATAAAATTTCATCCAGAAGATGTGCGTTTTCATTTGGCTGGATCTCCACGTAGTTTAATATTGTGAATGGTACATGTATCTATTTTGTATAGGGATGATCTCCCTTACTCCATTCTACACTCGGATCGAAGAGGCGGTTGAATAACAATGACATATTGCCGAGGTGATTCAGCTTGACTGGAAACATGGACAGGTTGTTATATAATTTTATTTAATTACAAAAGTTTGACTTATTATCATCATACGAAATTTTGAGATTATCTTTTTGTCGTTTAAATTCAACGTGAACAAATAATCAATTATATACCAAAGAAAGAATTTCAGAGTTTGTCTTTATATACTTTTCGGCTCTAATAAGCGATTGATATAGGGCGCAGTTAGTTTTAATACGTTATATTGTTTATATACTTTACTTTTCCGTGGACGATATTTTTACAATGTCGGCGCTGTCACATGTTTAACAAATGACATTACTTTCTAACATCTGTTACAGTCTAAAATACCATGTAATTTACTTACATTAACATTCTGAGTAGGCTGAATCAAATATATGTATTAACGAGGTGGCACATTAAGTAATGGCCTAAACGACGAGCGACATTCTATTGTACGGCAAATGCTCTCTGAAAAATTTCAGTGAACAAACGTGAAAAAACTGCAAGGTAATTCTGATAGCACAAAACACAGCCAACTACTTGTAAACATCTACCTGTCAGGAGGCAAAGACATTATGTAACCCGTTTGACATGGTGAACGGTGTAAGATACCATCGTGATCGTCGCTGATTGCAGTTGTTTAGTGGGCAGTGCAAAAGACAGATTATCAATTCAAAAGAATAAACATTATTCGTACGGAAATCAAATTATAGTTGACAACATATTGATTTGACTTCATATGGATGAATCGTCGACCCAAAGCAGTATTTTTGTACCTAAAAATAATATAAACAATGCAAATCGGACATAAACTACTCCTCTGACAAAAATTTAATTAGTTTAACTGCAAATTAAATTTTATATGAAATAATTTGTCTATTCCAGTTGTGAGCATATGATGTTTAACATCTGATAATATAAACATCCATAGTAATTCAAGGAAGGCCTCCCCTACGTACGAGCTGCATGCATGTATAAAAGTATGTGTGCTTTGGGAAACTTGGATATGTTTGTGTCTCTCTGTCTGTGAAAGCGAAGATCTGATCCCCATTATACAATGTGATTAATCTAGCTTTTAGTGGAAGAAACCCTTTTAAAACATAGGGAAGCTATTGAAGCGATAAAATGTGTTAATTTGGAAATATGCTGGAAATAAAAACATACATTTTTCTATAAATAAAAGACGCTATTGAAAATAATTTTGTAAGTTTTCAATTTCTTTGATATTTGATTTTTTAGTTTGTTTCTATTGCAACTTTCAAAATTAAATATGTTTATTAGAAAGGCCGATTACATTTTTAAATAATCTGAATTGATCAGTCATAGATATACACGGAGAGAGGTGTATATAGCTTCGTAACACGTGGTGTAAACTAATACTTAAATGACAGGACATGTTCCCCTCCTTACTAGATTGTGTGAAGCTAACTAGCATTTATATAGCAGTGTTTTAATCAATTAATTTCTATTAGAAATACAAAATGCATTATCCAGAGTTTAACATACACTCGCATGCATTTCTTATCAAATGTACATACTAGATCCTATGCCTAGTATGGCTATAGGCCCTCGCCTATCGCCAAAAGCCAAAAAATCCACAGAAATACGGATACTCGGCTAACATTCGAGGCTTTGAACCTAAATTGACAAGGCAATGGAGATTACAGGTGCTCTAGTCTAGACAACTGCTGCGACCTACATAAAACGAGCCTTAACTTGTTTACTTACACAAGGACCTGTATTGATTAACCTGATTTATACACACCGATATTCGTAACACTCTGCTGTTACAGGTACAGTCCACTAAACAGGAAGTTGTATTACAATTTGAGGTTGTACTAAAAAACGCGACGATACATAGATAGCAACAGCGAGCGACATGTGACGACATCTTGTATTTAGACAAAAGATAACTTATTAACAAATATAGTTATGGATAATTTGAGGTCTTCATCTAAATTTGTAACAGAATCATATAAACTAATGACATATACGGAGTCTATGTAAACATGCTTTAAAGAAAGGTACTGTGATTTCGGAGTAAATAAAAGCTAGCTCAATGCATGGTAAAGTTGATGTACATGTAGAACGAATATCCACTGTTAGCATCAGTTCTACATTTCATAGTTGCAAAATATTACAGAAATGGTTGGATATAAAATACCTACGATAGATCTGTTTAGGAACTCGGTCAATGAGAGAGAGACTTCTGTTTAAAGTAATACGACAGCCGCAGACGCCTGTCCAATCAAAACATGACAATTTACGGTCTAACACACACAACACACACACACTACCTCCACGAACAGCTATACAACGTTACAGTACAAGCAGCGTGGCAGTGCAAGGTTATGATATAAATTAGGTCACCCGTTGTCAAAATACACACACATACAATTCACTAACCGCGTGCATATCGCACACAGCGCCGACCGTCTTTCAATAGCCATAACTGTTTACAATGCAAGTGTAACTAAAACCTATGAAACCAAGTCCCATAACGAGCTGCGAAATAGCTGTATGATGCAGTTTCATTTATTTGTTGCCCTACTGTACTCCTAACTCTATAGTAAAAGGTGCTAAAAGGAAAGTCAAATATCATATGAAAGAACGTATCTTAATTTTATAAACGAATAACCTGTAAGGGGTCTGAGATATCACCGCTCACATTTCATACTGTAGTGTAGACTGGTCCCATGTCTCCTGTCTCTAGAATATCAAAATTATGAATGAAATAATAATTAAGTGAGCTATGATTTTGGTCTCTAGGATATTCTGATTCTAGAATTTCAAACTAGGGGAGATACTCTAGTATTATAGTTTATCTTGGCAATTCCTTACAAAACACCTAGTGTCTGGTGGTCAGTCTAACTGTATTTCTGTAGGTGACTGTAGACAGACAACAGACTAAAATCATCTAACTTTGATAACTAACTTTATTCAGTGAATCGAAAAAACATATTTAGAAAATCGAAAGTGATTAATTTAATGCAATAAAACAATGCTTTCATTAAATATACATGTTGTTACATAACGCTTAATCATTAAACTGTTGACATGGTTCATTGAACATCCAGACGGTTTTAATCAAAGTGTACGTCCTCGATACAACCATAATAAGTTTGACATTTTCTCTGCATCATACATACATATATGTTCGTCCGGCTAAATTTATTACAATCAGCTTTTACATTGACGTCAAACATTTGCTCAGTTAAAATTGTAAAGCTAACGAAACATAAACTTCCATGCAATTGGTATTAGAAAACAAAACCATTTAAGGCAATAATGGATATTTTTTAAACAATGGTCAAACATTATTTTTGCACTTCGTTAATTATATACATATGGAATACATTTGTCAGACGTGTCGCATAGGTTACAGTAACCAAACATCAGTCAGACACGAGACAGACATTACAGTAACCAAACATTGGTCAGACGTGAGACAGACATTACAGTAACCAAACATTGGTCAGACGTGAGACAGACATTACAGTAACCAAACATTGGTCAGACGTCAGACAGACATTACAGAAACCAAACATTGGTCAGACGTGAGACAGACATTACAGTAACCAAACATTTGTCAGACGTGAGACAGACATTACAGTAACCAAACATTGGTCAGACGTGAGACAGACATTACAGTAACCAAACATTGGTCAGACGTGAGACAGACATTACAGTAACCAAACATTGGTCAGACGTGAGACAGACATTACAGTAACCAAACATTGGTCAGACGTGAGACAGACATTACAGAAACCAAACATTGGTCAGACGTGAGACAGACATTACAGTAACCAATCATTGGTCAGACGTCAGACAGACATTACAGTAACCAAACATCAGTCAGACGTGAGACAGACATTACAGTAACCAAACATTTGTCAGACGTGAGACAGACATTACAGTAACCAAACATTGGTCAGACATGAGACAGACATTACAGTAACCAAACATCAGTCAGACGTCAGACAGACATTACAGTAACCAATTATTGGTCAGACGTCAGACAGACATTACAGTAACAACACATCAGTCAGACACGAGACAGACATTACAGTAACCAAACATTGGTCAGACGTGAGACAGACATTACAGTAACCAAACATTGGTCAGACGTCAGACAGAAATTACAGTAACCAAACATTGGTCAGGCGTCAGACAGACATTACAGTAACCAAACATCAGTCAGACGTCAGGCAGACATTACAGTAACCAATTATTGGTCAGACGTCAGACAGACATTACAGTAACCAAACATCAGTCAGACGTCAGACAGACATTACAGTAACCAATTATTGGTCAGACGTCAGACAGACATTACAGTAACCAAACATCAGTCAGACGTCAGACAGACATTACAGTAACTAAACATTGTTTATGATATGGTGGTGAGTGGTCTGTTTACATACATAAATAACTACAAGAAAACATATATATGAAATATAAGTAAAAAATAGTTAAGAAATCATGAAATATTTGTGCATGGACTACAAATGTAATGAAAATAACTAAACGATATTTTCATGTGAAAGCCTATGTTATATCATAAACAACAAATAGTATCTATAGAGAAGCGAAATGTGAGTTAAACCTCAGAACTCAAAACAACATAAAAAGTGACAGTATATATAATAACGCCAATGAACAGTACACAAGCCAGAACATGCATTTCGGAAGGTAACAATTGATCAGCTTCATTGACAACGCCCTCTAAGTCTATGTCAAGTCTATTTTATCACATTGTGTTACCTACAAGATGTATCGGACGGGTTCATTTCATCAAAACAATGAAGGATGTTGTTCAATGAACTTATATCCTTCAGAGCATGATTTTCTGAAAAAACAAAACCCAACATGAGCTTAAATATGTAAGTAAATATCACACAATGGATATGTTCATGTTACACAATCTTAAAAACCAAATAATGTTCATATATTGAGGCACTGTTTTTAGCTACTTCAATATCTTATGGAAGTGAAAGACCCACTTCCGGTTCTTGTACACCAAAAAACATTTGCAAGTACTTGGGATGATATGTTTAGTATTGATGGTAAAATTTTAGGAAATTGGGAACTGATGAAAAGGTCAAACTTGAAGGTACAAGAAGGTATATCCAATTATCACATGACTGCCCCTGTTTAACAATTAAATACAAACACCACAGTCAGTTTTTTTTCAACATCTGTTCGTATAGCCATCAGTTAAGGTTGATGTAGATTTTGAACTCAAATATGGACCTACACGTTGTGAAAATAATTGAGTTATGCAGTCTCAGTAACGAACATTTTAGTATTTTATGCACACTTTTCGCTTTTGCAAGTTGTCATAGAGGTGTTTGACTTATCTCCGCTTTTTGTACCCCACAATATTTCGTAGCTATTTCGCACACTATGTTAAGTGATTGTGAAAATTGCAGAATAAATATGAATCAATACATTTTTTTATCTTTGTTCAGTTCGTTTGCTCCAAATTATGTCGTCAGTTCGTAAAATAACTAATATTGATAATTTTTAATCCTATACATATATATAACGCCCTCTATGATATAAAAATTGGCACCTGGTGCCTCCTTGACATCATTTCTGATATAATCCTGCCTATTTTGCTCCAAATTATGTCCATAGTTCGTGAAATACCTAATATTGATAACTATTTTAATCCCATATATGTCCCTGTCTGCTGGTGTTTATTTGACACCCCTCCTCATATAACCCTGCCTGCTTGTGCCTCCGTGACACCCTTTCTGATATAACTCTGCCTGCTGGTGTCTACATAACACCCTTTCCAATAAAACCATGTCTCATTGTGTCTCATTGAGACACTTTCTGATATCAAGTGAATTATTCGTATAATGGAAATGGCAATTTATCGATCTTATGCCAGAACTTTATTCTCGGATTAAACGCCGTTAACTTCTTTATCATAACTAATTTCTGTTTACTCAATAGAAGTTCATTAATTGAATATGCCAAGGACCGAAAGTGAGTCGTAGATACATTGGAATAACGTGGGAAAATATCACTTTCCATATCAGTTAATGATTTCCTCCTAAATGCATAAAATTCCTTAATAGTTTGAAAGGACATATCTACCATGTAATGATTGTATAATTGAAGAATTCTGTCTGTATGAAAATATGAAAGTGATCTCGAATTGATTACTGAAAACTGAAACCAAGTATAAAGTTTGTGAATATTGGTGAGTGAGGAATGAATCTCAGACAAAATACAAAAATTTATCTTTTTTCTTTGCCAGACACAAAAGTCCTCGTACCTCAAGGCCCAAACTATCTGGGGACATGCCCATGCCAAATCTGCACTTTTTTTCATTGTCGCATTAACTAAAATTTGCATGTTTTCACTTAAATCGGGTTCTTCATTTATTGGTGTATCTCTGGTAATGTTTAACATTTTCAATGTATGATTTGAAAAGGGAGATAAAGTATCATGTATATCAGCCGAATTAAATGTACTTTTCTGAAGCACCGAACCAAGTTCCGGTAACGTTTTAACAACATCGAAACACAATCGCGCGAACGTTCGCCGGACAAATAACTTGTACACTGGGTTCATATGATATAAATATGGATGAGTTAACTTTGTTATGATGTGCACGTGGGCTGGGACATTTGTTGGTACAGAAACGTCATCTGCCGCAAACACTTGTAAAAATACTAATTCGGCCATTTTGTATGGAAGAAGGTTAGCCACTAATTTTCTTCCTAAAAAATTTACGACGTCAGAATGATCGAAAACTTTAGCAAAATACAACGGAGTAAATAGATGTACATTGGCACATTGTAGAACGCGTCTACCAAAAACTTTATACATGGTCATTAACAGAGACAAATGGCCTTTTATAGCTGCCCTGTGTACCAAACTTAACTGTTTAGACTTTCGTTTACAGAAATGTGCAAACCTTAGTTTGTTCCATTTCAATATTGAAGATAAAATGTATGAAGAGGTCTCGTCAAAGTTCTTTGTCAGCCTGTAAAAAGAATCTTCATTGTAATGCTTAATAAACGACAGTTTACCGTTTTCTATGTAGGACACTTTGTATGTCATAAATGGTCGTGCCTTTAGGTGATCTATCACGTAGATATCTGCATGCGACACACCAAGGGAAATCAGATCTATAGCTTTAGAGGAGGAAAGCCCGCGTACAGTTATACCACTCTCTATCAAGAACTTCACTGCGACATAATTCCCACCCATCACAGCATGATGTAGTACATTGTAACCATCTCTATCATAACATGTTTCCCAAAATGAAATAAGCCGGGTGTTCAAAACTTCAAAAGCCTCACATAATTTAAAATAAATCCAGTACCTGTTATTTTCATTCCTTATTACTCTGTGAACAAGACTTTCCTCAAAGGTTTTGTTACAAAAGTCAGAGGTGAATTGCGACAATAAACTTAACATACCCTTTGCAGGTTTTTCGACAGAAAAGAACGCCCTAAGTAGTTGTTTATCGACGGGTACAACCAGAGGCCTTGGCTGGAACATAATGATAGAATATAGGATGAATGTGTTACCCTTCATTACGGCCAATCTATAGTACCTACGAAAGTCCACTGATCGCTGGATATCCGATATTTTCTCTCGTAAAATCTGAAATATTCTATAAATAACCGTTTCTTCCTTGCTTAAAACGCCATCATACATAACATTTTGTTGTTTTGTAAAAAGATCTCTGACTGAACAGTTAAAACATAATGTGTCCTCTTGATGGTGTGGTAAGTTGTCAAATGCAATATCTATTACATTCTGATTCATGTTATTTACTTCTAATAAAAGTGACGTATTAGAACGTAAACACAGAGGTATAATGATCCGATGATTTCCTATTTCAGCCGCAACATGTAGAAAAGTATTTAAGTTGTTATCTTTTACTGCCGTGTTCAGTCTATATTCATCTGTTGTTAGCAGATCTATTGTATCTCTTACGTCCTTATTATATTCTACACCTAAGACACGGTAATGAAACAATCCCTTACCAGCGCTGTCTACAAGTTTTTTAATAGTTTTTAACATTTTTAAATAATACGGATGTAGCACTGCATATGACATAAATGCATTACACAAAACGGCAGAGTGTATCGGCAGGGATCCATTTTTCGAAGTCAGATATACATAACTATCTTCAACGCTTATGATGTATTGAATCATTTTCCATTCGTTATTACAAGCTGCGTAGTGTAGCGGCGTATTACCTGATTCATCTTGTACCGTCCAGTTTAGAGATATGCCTTGAGACCGCAGATGTTCAGCTATTTCTTTTCTTCCATTCATTGCGATGATATGTTCTATTGTAGCCCCGAGTGGACACATGCCATTATCTAGGGCCGTTTTCTCGTTGATATTGAACAATCGGAGGGAGTGTCTATTTGTGACATTGTATAAATGTTCACATTTGTCCGTAAAACTTCCTCCCTTGTCTACAATTAGATCAAGTATTTCAGATCGGTTATACCTTACAGCCGTTAGAACTGGGGTTCTACCTCCATACTCCCGACAATGTAGAGCGTTGGTTTTTTGTGATAGTAGATAAGATACTATTTCAGTATAACCTCCTTGAACGGCAACTTCTAAAGCGGTTAAACATTCTATTAATCTTGTATCATCATTTAGAACGAATGTCACATTATCTAACTCATTGTATTTACCAATCAATATCGGATCACAGTCATAACTATCAGTTATATTAGAACATGGATGCCATTGCATTCTCTTTGTGTTGTTAGCGATCCAGTGAATGCTATCTTCACATTTAACACAAACGTCTTCGACACCATGATTTAGCAATAACAGCACAGATCGCAAATGACCATTCTTTGAGGCTAAATACAGCGAATACTGATCAGCTAACGAACTTTTTATTTCCAGAAACTTCTGTAATATGTCTGTATGGCTATGTTCGGCAGCTAAGTGTACGGCATTAAGGCCTAGCCCGTTCTTGAAGTATAACAATGAGATGTTTTTAGCCAACAAAACATTCACTACTTCTACGTGTCCATTTTGAGCAGCGATATCTAGTAATCCGTAACCCCACAAAGATTTATATTTGCAGAACGCAATAGCGTCTTCCCATCCTCCCTTATTCGGGGGATTTTGAGTTCTAAATAAATAATCTCCGCCTTCGTCTATCAGCGCTTTAAGTGTTTCTGAATTACCGAACGCCGCCGCCAGAAATGTAGCAGTTACGTTTGCGGATGTTAAACTATTAATGTGTTGAATTCCAATTGCTCGAATTAGCAATTTTGTACCTTGAAACGAATTTTTCGTTTTTGCCATAAGGTGAAGATGGCGTATCGAGGACATGTTCTCCTTCAAAAAGTATTTACTGTGTTGGAATGAATAAAGAAGATCAGAATTTGATGACTCGGCCACGTGTATGAATAGACTTAGTACGTCGTTCATACTGTTGTTGTATTTACTCAAAAAAAAGTTCGCAAACAATTTGTGACCGTTGTGTGTAGAAATGTGATACTTATGATATCCGGAACTGTTGCTAGTAAGGTAATCACAGATTGCTTTGTGATATATGCTTATATAGGTTTTGTATTCAACGAAATGGGAAATTTGATTTCTAAGCAGATCTCGCAGATCGTATGGATGATTTGTAACATTTAAAATGGCTTCCAATTCCTCTAATTGTAATCTTTTATAAGATGTACATAAAACCTCAAACACATTCCTAGCAACATCGTACACATGTTCCTTGGCACCAAATACACGGTCAAGATTATAAGCATATAATTCACCAAGAGACTGGGGGATATCTGTTACTTTGCTGTGCGGGGAGTCTATCCAAAATTTTACAGCGAGATCCACATATAAAAAATTGGATCCACTTATCTTTAAAATGTGTTCCGTTACTACCTTCTTATCAGCATGTGTACCAAACAAACGAGATAACACGGGTCTGTTTAAGAACAGATTGTTGTCGAGGTAGGCAGCGATGTCGTATTGGTTCTGAACATTTCCAGGCACTTCATGAAGTATTTCCATTTCAGACAATTTACTAGTTACCGCATATATGTTTCTAGTCGTTATGAAGAATTTCAGCCACCATGGCATTTTGCCGATTCGTTTTGATAAGACATCAAGAATAGACATGCCAATGGCGGCCGAATCACCACACTCATCAATGGCGTCAATGACAACATACCTCTCCTCGTCAAATGTAAGTCCGCGTAAAGGATGAATGATTGAGGCATCGATACAACCAACAGGATCCTCTGCACACTTGCTTGTTTCTAAAAAGGTCATTGCTAATTCATCAGTTAAAATAGCGTTACCTGCTTCTGGCAATTTACTAATTAACATTCCTGCGAGATTTTTTATGAAATAATCTGGTTTCTGTGTACTGATAACGTCAAACTTACAAATGTGATATGATAAAATATAACTGTGTAACAATTTTCTTTCTGTTAATTCACCGGTACAAAGTACATGCGATACTAGCGTAGATTTACCGTAACCCATTTCTGCTGTCAGCAGGATACCTCTGGAAGATGTTCCAAATAGAGATGTTTGAATCTTGTCGATAAGCCAATTCCGCCCAATGAGGATAGGACGATTTGTCAGATAGCCGTCGAAGGTAAAATCAGGTTTCCATGGGCAGGGGCTAGAAAACGTCATCGGCAAACAACCTGAAAGGCAAAATCAGTTATTTTCCTATACTATAGTTCGTCGGAGGAAACAAAATTTTGTAATCATATTATTCTGTCCTTTCGTAATGCAGTCTTGTTGAGAGTATCGTCGTGAATTTGTGAGAAAACGACATGATTTTCTCACGCAAACTCATGACATGACAATCAATACCTGCATAAAAGAGCAAAACACTCCTTATCTTGTCACTTGACGAAAATATTAAGGAAAATATATCCGATTTATTAGAAAATATTACGAAATTTGTCTGTGGCATTACTGACAAGTTCTAGAAGATAAATCTGGTGCTCTATAGAAGTCTACCAATTATTCAGCATCATAACTTTTTTTCTTAATTATTAAATTGTTGCCTTCTCTTTTAAATATCATGTGTTAGATAAAATAGTCGCTGGGATAAAACATTTTGAAAGACAGAGTGTGTTATCGTCACCCATCCCCCCTCCAAAAAAAAAATCAAAAAAATCGGAGGTTATTTGATCTGAAGACACAAAGCAAACCTACCTTTCTCATTGTGTAGTCCTTCCCATGTCGTGTCATCCCTGTGACCAATATTTAACAGGATAATAATTATACATATGAAAGAAATTATCAAGGCAATTGCAAATCGCCCATTTCCATATACTCTACCGACAATTCGTGTTCGCTCTGTCAATATTCGTTGTAATTGACCGTTTTGATCTTCACGTAAACATAGTCTCAATTCCTTCACGTGTTCATATTGGTTCAATATTTCTCTATCAGTGTCCTTGTAGGGATTCAGGGCAAGGACCAAGTGATGTCGAAAAGCTTCGTCCTCTGTCATAAGGTCAATAACACATTTTGATTTTAAGCGTTTCAGTTGAGAAATAGCCAATCGACCAGATCTGGTTTGAGAGATTTCTGGCAGTTTGAGGATTGTAAGAAGAATCCTGAAAGCGTTCTTCTTTTCGGCATTGTCTACTTGAAGATGTCCATGAGCGAACAGGGCGTTCCGAACATCTCTTACACGCTGACAAATCAGAACGGGAATGTTGAATTTCGTACAGTTTTGAATGACATGCAGCGCTACAGAGAGGTCCTCTGTGTATGGAGTCCTAGCTCTCCACCACTCTGGGGCGAACACCTTTACCATCTCGTCGACATTCCGGGGCCAGTCTGATGAATTGATGTCTCCCCATTTTATTTTCCTCTCTCTATTCCTGTATTTGTTATATGACTTAATTTGTCCCTTCCATTTCACACAGGTCGGACACCATGTTGAGAAATTTCGTAAAGTCTTGCTGCAGTTCTGTTTGCAGTTCGGTAACAGTGCGCATGCTCCATTTTTTATTTCTTGATGCAAAGCTAGAATAGTACTCTCCAGATATTCTGATATTCCCTTTGTCGTAACAGAAATAGCTACAGCCACGTCAAGCCAGTTTGAAAAGTCGATGTTTCTAATCTGTTGATGTAGTGCATCCATAGTAATGAGTCTAAAACAAAGAATGAACATTAATAACAAACTGATACCTTTGCAATTTATTTTGACAAAATTTCTTTTCGAGACAAACATAGATGATAAAAAAACCAAAAAGTAGCAGCAGGAAGGTATGCCACTACGATAGGGTCACCTGGGTAATAAATCCACGTCAAAACTAATTAATATGGCGTGTTCTTGAACTGAAGCGAATGTTTGCAACTGTTAAATGGCTCTATATATGCCTTATATAGTGCGTGAAGGTAGTTGTGCAAAAGCAAAGAAAAGTGCTTTACATTCTTACGGAAATGCAAAAAGTCGTCAAATTTATCAAAACAGTAGTAAATAAGATGACACTTTGTCAAATAAGGCCCGTTTTTAAAACATTTGAATAATTGTACGTGAATAATTAGAGAAACGTTCAACAAATTGTCATGTTTTTAAATGATGAATTATTGTATCATGTTAATTTGTACGAAGAGATACGTTAATGGGTTGCCAAATTACCGATCATGAGGTTGTTCGTGCCAGTCACGTGGAATGGGGACATAAGAAAATATCAAGATAGAGACGTTGGCAACGAAACATTTAATTCCAGTTTTTAACTAGGAAATGATTGATCAATGCATTTATCTAAAACAATTATTGTGATTTTGTTCTGTTCAATTAAAACACAAAATCAACCTACATATGAATGTTAACACAGCATACTAACGCTCACCTGACCTAGCCAGGGACTCCGAGAAGACACTGATTTGATCGTGGAAGTGAACACTAGTTCACTGTAGACAGACCAATGGACAACTTACAATCAAACAACCCCTGGGACCCCTATCACTGACGTCATCAAGTTAAAATACCGGAACAGTAACTGGCGGCCATTGTTTTAATATGTTACACCTAGAGCTGTATTTTTACACTGACCGAAACACTGTAAATTGCCGTATAAAGTCTAATGAATACAATTGATACTTATGACATATAGGCAGATGCAATACAGAATGTATGAACATTACAACCACAAAATATGGAACCCTCCCATTTGATAAGTATTTGATTCTTGACCTCATAGAAGAGTATTGAGGTTTACAGGAAATCTACACAATCAAACTCAATATATCTGATGAGAACCATATAACCCACAATATGTCAGGGTATGAAATATTTCTACGAAAAACATATTAAACCGGCTACACGGTTTTATATGGTGTCACGTTCCGTTAACTTATAGGACATGAAATAATTTTTGTTCCTGTTTGAAATAGAAGACACCTTAAACACAAAATCATATTTTCACACATTTTCTAAACCAAAAGTGAAAGAGAATTTGACAATTTACTAAGAAAAGGAAACTTCCAGGAATATAAACCGAAAGTAAGCAACCATCTGATGTCACTCATAAAACCTTAATGAAATCACAATAATGATTATTTCATAAAGCTCACAAAATAATTTCGATCGATAAATTTCCAGACATAAGAATAGCATTGAAAGGATTAAAGCGAAAGCGAAACGATATTGCAATTTATAAGATTTTCATAAATTAACTGTATCAAATGTTCAATAATGGGAAATGTAATAAAATATCAACACAGGCATGCTGCTTACAAACAATAAACAGGAAGTGAGTTACCTCTACACAATAAAACCCCACCACTTCAACCTAAATTTAGAATCATCGTCATAGTTCTATACATGACAGACAAAGGTCTAGCCTAGTGGGATACCTTCTCAAATAGAGCATAAACTAAAATAAAAGCCGATAACACCCGCAATCGATAGCAGGCGATATATACTCAGTCAACCCTAGATCTCCATTACATAGTTTAATATGTACTTGTTGGTATTTAATGATCTGAGTCAGAGAAAATTATAACAGAAAGCAACAATATATCACCAGTAGACACAAACATGGTCTGGGTAGATGTAATAAACACAAAGTAATGCTCCACGGCTTCAATATCACCCAGGACCGGATAGCGTTGATACAGTGTCAGTAAATGCTGTACACAAATACATGTAAAATACTTACATACTATCTTATCATTCTGTAGTATATGAAAGCTTGCAAAATATTACAGAAATGGCTGGATTATAACGTACCTACGAGGAGTCTGTTTAAGATCCCAGTCAAGGTGAAAAAGACCGTGTTTATAATTGTACTCACCCAATCTCAAACACCTGTCCAATCAAAGGAGAGCAATTCACGGTCTATCACACTCGCTACCACTGCGTCGGATACTGACGTTCAATACTTCAATTCAGTGAGCTTACAGGTAAAAGCATTACTGTGAATATTACTGTGGGTATTAGATTGTGCAATTACAGAGATATGTTTAAACTGAAAATGGTAACGGTGATGTTGTTTTCCATCAGGAAGTACATTTTATTACTGACTACGCAGCAGTTCCCGGTTATCATATACACCCAAACAAGGGACTAGAAATAAAATTGACAACATATGCTCCTAATATTGTGATTTAAAATGTTGGTATTAAAATTATATCAGGATATTATTAATGGAGGAACTAAAAACAATGAATGGCAGTGTATTAAATGATTGGAGTGAGTGAAATGTTGAAAGAGACTCTTTAAGTGCAGGCGTATGTGGTGTAAGGAACAGTGAACAAAATGGCCCAGTACTGCTTGTGGCCGATGTTGTGGAGGTTTGTAATACTTGTTTAAGATTTGGTATTTTAGGTTACCTGGGCTGAAGGTTCATGGTTATCCCCTTTCTTTGGTAGTCATATGTCAACTTTTTTCTATTAAAAACGATAACTAGAATACACATGAATAGATTTTGATGTAATTTGGTATACAGCCTTATATCAATCAGATCTGGTACAAGTTCGACGATGGATTTGTTTCTAGCTTATACCGTAATTGTTCTTCGTTATTTTTACACGATATCGTGAGTAAATTTGAAAATATTTCGAGGAAACTCGATGTGCAGTATTACATAAATTATAAAGGTATTTAATTCATTAACTAACTTTTATTTTATTCAGTATTTAAGGCCTCCAGCCCACAGTACATCATAGAAAAAAGCATATAATTTGTTCCGAAATATAATATTTACGAATTTAACAAATCATTGCAAGAAAAGTTTGATATACAATATAAGATGTGCAAGTCTTTATGCAAATCAGTAATATAAACATCATATATATTATAAAAATCAAGAAAGCGATGGCAAAAAGACTGTATGACAAAAATGTATAATGTATTTATTATCTCCTTTTGTGACACAAATATTGATAGATATAAGAAAATACACGTAGTACTATTAATATTAATCATATTGTGCAATAACAGTATACACTTTCCCTTCTATTACCTTGATTTTCGGATACGACTTACAATTATACATATATAGTTCATAGATTAAAATTGTCCTAATTTACTAACTTACCAGTATAAAAATATAACTACAATACATGTATAGTATCTTATAATATAATATACAAAAACTTTATTTTTTACACTTAAAACTTTTAAATTCAAACTTGACACTGTTTATTCTGATAGTCTTCTCTGGCCTTAATGGTATCTCTCAAAACATACCTCACTTCTTTGCATATTGTAGGTCGGTCATAAGAGTGCAAACTATACTAGCTGTGTCACTGTTTAAGGAAAAAATATACTCTGATACAGCTCTCCTCGAAGTTTTTCGTGTAAAGAACATTCAACGAGAAAATCTTTCTCGTCTTCGACCACAGATCTTTGGTACATATTGAAACAAAAGGCAGATATTCTCTCAGAACTGCGCTGACCCTTCTATCTACCAGTTTCAGTTGCCAGGTGCTGATTACCGCAGAATAAACGGTTTGAAAGGAATATATTAAATGGATTTCGTTTGTGTCTCCTGATTTTTTTCAAAGCCGTAATGGTAATTTTGACAATGTCGTGAAATTTGAGTCGAACTCCCTTACCCCATATTCTAGATTCAACAGTATTTTTTCAAAATATGTCCATAAGTTAAATTATTATAACATTTTTAGCACACTTTATTCTGGATGTAGATTTATTCTACGGTACTGGGACACAGAAGAGATACATTGTATATAGGGCGATTAAATGAAATTCATCAACATCACCTGAGATTTAAAGACACATTCTTCATAATACTATACTTGGCATTTGTTGATTTTAGTGTATTGTGAAGGGCTGTATTTAGTTGTGGATGACTTAATTGAATCGATATAGACCAGTCTTAACATCTACACACGAATCATGTGTGAAATCTACAGCGTTTAACGGGTGGTAATATTAAAGGGTCTCCCTTTTCCAATCCCACTCCTTTAGTCCTATTGAAAATACCAAGCTAAATGCTTTTTCATTCTGATATACGTGGGGTATATTTGTTTTGTGTAGGTTATGATACAACCATTAACTTGTACATTTGAATGAGTACAGAAGATTATGTTCTAATTTTAAACAGGAAGATATTTACCGTTGCGTAATTTACAGTATACTGTCGGCCATTACGGAAGTATAAGGTAGACACTGGATTACCAAGCTTTATAAAGTGAGGGTAGCGAAACGTTATTACCAATATTGTCATGTGAGTATAAACAAGAACATTTATTTAAAGATTTAATACTACACCTGAAGTTAAAAGACAGGCAAAAGTCAATATACAGTCACGGTAAATTACTCGGGCTGTTCGGCTGACTAGTTTCATCACTGTGAAAAGTGTTCACAGCTGTCTGTTAACAGTTTAAATCAAAAGCAGTATGATTTCTGTCTTCAAACTGGCATGATTTACTATATATATAATATATATATGTGTGTTGTAATTATTTCTTGAGACTTCATGAAACAACGGCATATAGTCGAACTTCAAACGGCCTAACACTTCCGCGCACTTCGTGTCGTGTCCACTGTCCGATTTAAATCAAACAAAACCGTAGGTAATGGGCCGTTACACAAAATACATTTTCTATCATTGAAAGCATAGTCTGACGTAATCATTATTTTGAATTTAAAAATAGACGTAAATCTTTTCGGTAAGACTTGCAACACAACAATTTATATTTATACAGGAATGTAGACAGAGATGTACAGGAAGAAGATCAATTTACAATTTCAAATTACTATATACACTCTCACGGGTAGCCCACATACGATATAAAAAGACACATGACACAAGCTATAGTACACGTATGTTACAAGTGTGACTGGTATTAATTCGGAACGTTTTCAATAAGACTCACGTAGTGATATATAGTGAATAAATGTCTTTATTTAAACTTTTTTCCTCGACAATACTTCTTCTGTATCACTGTTGTATCTTAGAGCGCCAAAACTGAATGTTCGTTTTTTATAAACCAGTGTCATTTTTGAAAGAAGTTTTCTAGTACACGCCAAATTAAATGGTTGTTCTTTTGGAAAGTGGAAAAATAAAAGGGAGCGAGTGAGCGATTTTTTTTTTTTTTTTTTTTTTGCCGGAAATTTTATTTAGAGATTTTAAGAGGCGAAGGCTCCTGATGTTGTGCGAGCGATATCTTTTCCCTACATTTAAAAAAAACTTAACTTGTATATTAATCCAGGTTCCATACACAAATAACTAACAAAACAATAATATGCATGTTAAAAATCCAACGTTTATTTAATGACATACTGTTCCTTGATAAAATTATACTTGTCATTAAAAAAAAAAAAAAAAAAACCTAAAAAAATATCATATCAAAGGCACAATATTAGTGAATGAGAAGAATGTTTTTGAAGAATTCACAACAAATCAGTAATATTGAATAGTTGACTCAAACAGCCCATTTTCGATCCACCCTGCAATGACTACTTATGTGAAATAGTGATAACAAAATATTTAATAGGCAGTGAAATATATGAAATGAGTAATCTCATACCTAAACAGAACAGAGGAAGTAAATGAACTATAATCATCACTCTTGACCATATAAATTGAACAAATTGCAATACTAGGTCTCAAAGTGAAATTGTATACATCCTTGAAGATAGAAGGAAAACAATACCGATTAATTACATTACAACTTACGTTTCAACTCCGCACACATAGACAGAGCAATGGTTTTATAAGATATTGCTATCGATTCAAAAGCGTAGCTGATATTTTAATATTCTCCAGATTATCGAGCGGTATGTCAGATGCTGCGTGTGTTAATCGGCTTGATGAATAAATCTCAAAATGTCTCTTTCATCATCGTTAGCATCCACGACCGTGTTAGATATTTGTGCAGCTGCGCCCCTATGTACACTTACTATCATAACACCCATATTAATTGTAAAAGTACGCCCGAAGTCGGTTACTTGTTTTATCTTTTTTGTTTTGGCCCTATATCACGTCTTCCCTCGTGGTTTCTGTCATTCATTTTTTTGTTATTATTCATCGGAATCAACGAGACGCTTCCATGACTCGTGTGTCAAGCGTCTAGGTGTGTTATAAATGAGTGTAGACACCGTCATAAGAGAAAAATACACCTCTTATATACCCAAACGTTTAGTGTTACTAGTTCGACTGATACATTTATTTTCAATAAAAATGGCGCATTGAACTATTATATATCTACATGCTGGGACAGAATGTACGCCTTATGTCTGTAAACCTTTTTTCCTCGACAAGGATTCTTCTTTATTAACACACTATTTGTCATTGCTGCCGACATATATCAATCTGCAGAACCAGAACGCGATTCCAATTATCACGTAAAACAATACAAAACAGATCATCAATATATCGCATTTATGGGGCCGATATCCATAGATAGATTATATCGATGAGCATGATAATGTAAACTGTACCATTTACTGTTAAACATATCTTATCTGATTGTACTGATTTATAACCTGTAAGAGTTTCTATAACATTATTCTGTAAACTTATATTCAAAGAATAAGAAAAATGATTAATTATCTGTCAGCTGTCTTTCTGTGCCATAAGATATGATAAGCACATTTTTAATCTTAAATTATATACGTTGGTGATTCAAGACCTGTTTTAAGTGTTGTGTTTGCTGTATGATTTTTTCATTCTTACAAACCATGTATTAATCCTTATGACCTTTACCGTATTAATGACACGTTAATGCAATGTATATAATGATAGATATAGTCGAATGACTTCGTAGGGGATCGAATCCATAACACATGGCATACTTAGTTTATGCTCATTCGATCGAACTGAAAACAACTCTCTCTAGCCAAGCAGTATTTACCCAATAGAAACTTAAATTCGCTTCATTGTTTTGAATGGTACATAAAGATAGAAAGATATAAATCGCGGAGTCGTACAATGTTTTAACGTTGATACATTTGTATAACAAATATTATTATCCTTTAACGTCGGAGTAGATTTTCTGAAAATGCATGCAATATAGTCAATATCAATTTCCATTCCTTATTTCAGTCGCATCACCATGGATTCGCTACATCAACAGATTCGAGACATCGACTTTTCCAATTGGCTTGACGTGGCTGTAGCAATTTCTGTTACGACAAAGGGAATATCAGAATATCTGGAGGGTACTTTTCTAGCTTTGCACCACGACATAAAGTATGGAGCATGCGCACAACTGCCGATCTGTGGAAGAAACTGTAGCAAGACCCAACGAAAGTTTTCAACATGGTGTCCGACGTGTATCAAATGGAAAGAACAAATCATGTTATATAACAAATACAGGGCAAGAAAAAGACACATCAAATGGGAAGAGATTAATTCATCAGATTTGCCCAAAAATGTCGACGAGATGGTGAAGGCTTTCGCCCCAGAATGGTGGAGGGTAAGGACTCCATTCACAGAAGACCTTTCTGTAGGATTACATGTGTTACACAACTGTACAAAATTTAACATTCCTGTTCTGACTTGTCAGCGTGTTAGAGATGTTCGGAACGCCCTGTTCGCTCATGGACATCTTCAAGTAAGTAATACAAAAAAGAAGGCCGCTTTAAGGAATCTTATTTCATTCCTCAACCTCCCAGAAATCTCTCGAACCGGGAGTGGCAAACTGGCTATTTCACAACTGAAACGTTTAAAATCAAGATGCGTTTTAGATCTTATAACAGAGGATGACAATATTAAGAACCATCTGGTCCTTGCATTGAATCCACACGACGACGCCCAAAGAGATATATTGGACCGAAATGAAAACATTCAGGAAATGAGATTATGTGTGCGTGACGAAGAGAACAATGACGGATACAGAAAATACTTACTTGCCTCATTGATAGTATGTATACTTATCCTCGTGATTGGCTGGGTGGTTAACATCCGTTGGAATGATACAACTAGGAAAGGACTCAGCGATGAAAAAGGTAATGTTAAACAGATAAGGGAAAGGGAACGCAATTCGAAATTGGTCGATTTACGGGAAATAAAAATATGTAATCGAATGTAATGATAGTGTAATTTGAAAAATTGGAAGCCACTCGTCTTCGAAATTTCTTCCACGTACCTTTTCTGTACTCAAGCTCTACTCTTCCGTCGTATATTACTCCCGAAAAGGTCGCAACATCTATTAATTTCTTCCTTGATATACTGTCTATATTGTATTGTATTTGAATTTATCATTTGCAGATTAAATCGAAATTGATGAATAAAAATCAAATCGGCTTGTTTTGAAATATCAGTCTCTTTTTATAGAAACAAGTCAGATGCAATTATTGTCAGTCAATTTCCTATTATGCTTCTCTAATATAAGCGTGGTATATTTTCATCGACATTTCAATTTTTTTTGCTGCCTAATCTGTATACAACGCAATAATTGAATTGAATTGAACGCCAATCGAATTGTAATATTGCATTTCATTGATTCAAGTATTTAGAAAACGTGGTTGCGGACACTTTTAATTTACGAAATAAAGGGAAAATCTTAATTTAAAGGTATCTTATATGCGGTTTATACATTAAACGTTTTTGAGATTGTTAAGTATCTGAACATTATAAAGAGACTATTTTACTTCAACGTGCTACTGTAACTAACACTCGCACTCGTGTACATATATTCATTTAAATATTCAAACTTTTTTTCAGAATGTTTAACGATGACATTTGCTAAACCGTGTCCATTTGAATCTGATTTTACTTTCGACGGCTATCTTCAGGATCGTCGTCCCCTGTTTGGCCGGGAGTGGCTTATTGATAAGATCCAAACATCCTTAATCGGTACACCTTCCAGAGGCATCCTGCTGACAGCTAAGATGGGGTACGGTAAATCTACGTTAGTATCACACATTCTTTGTACCAGTAAGCTGTCGAGTAAAAGTGGTATACAAAATTATATTTTATCATATCACATTTGTAAGTTTGACGTTATTAGTACACAGAAACCAGATTATTTCATTAAAAACCTCGCAGGAATGTTAATAAGTAAGTTACCAGAAGCAGGTTTTGCTATTTTGACTAGTCGATTAGCGATGGCCTTTTTACAAACTAGCAAGTGTGCGGAGGATCCTGTTGGTTGTATCGACGCCGCAGTCATTCATCCTTTACGCGGACTTACATTTGACGAGGAGAGGTATGTTGTCATTGACGCTATCGATGAGTGTGGTGTTTCGGCCGCCATCGATATATCTATTCTTGATGTCTTATCAAAACGAATCGGCAAAATGCCATGGTGGCTGAAATTCTTTATTACGGCTAGGAATATAAATGCAGTTACTAGGAAATTGCCTGAAATGACAATACTTCAAGAAGAGCCTGGGAATGTCCAGAATCAAAACGACATCACAGCCTATCTCGAAGAAATTCTGTTCATACACAAACCCGTGATGTCTCGTTTGTTTGGGATACACGCCGATAAGAAGGTGGTAACAAAACATATCTTAAATATCAGTAGATCAAATTTTTTATATGTGGATCTTGCCGTTAAATTCTGGATAGACTCTCCGCATAGTAAAGTAACAGATATCCCCCAGTCTCTTAGTGAATTATATGCTTATAATCTTGACCGTGTATTTGGTGATAAGGAACATTTGTACGATGTTGCTAGGAATGTGTTTGAGGTTTTATGTACTTCTTATATAAGATTACAACTAGATGAACTGGAAGCCATTTTAAATGTTACAAATCATCCATACGATCTGCGAGATCTGCTCAGAAACCAAATTTCAAATTTCGTTGAACACAAAACCTATATAAGCATATATCACAAGGCAATCTGTGATTACCTTACTAGCAACAGCTCCGGATATCATAAGTATTACATTTCTACACACAACGGTCACAAGTTGTTTGCGAACTACCTTTTGAGTAAACATAACAACAGTATGACAGATATACTAAGTCTATTCATACACACGGCCGAGTCATCAGATTCTGATCTTCTTCATTCATTCCAACGCAGCAAACACTTTTTGAAGAATATGTATACAGCACATCATCTCCACCTAATGGCCAAAACGAGAAATTCTTTTCGCGGAACCAAATTGCTAATTAGAGCTATTGGTAGTCAACACATCAATAGCCTAACATCCACAAATGTAACTGCTTCATTTCTGGCGGCGGCGTTTGGGAATTCGGAAACACTAAAAGCACTGATAGAGGAGGGTGGCAACTACTCATTTAGAGTACAAAACCACCCGAATAAAGGAGGGTGGGAAGATGTAGTTAACGTTTGCAAATATAAAGCTTTATGGGGCTACGGTTTACTAGATATCGCTGCTCAAAATGGACGCACAGATGTAGTGAATGTTTTGTTGTCTAAAAACCACTCATTATTATACTTCAAAAACGGATTAGGTGTTAACGCTGTTCACTTAGCTGCTGAGCATGGTCATGCAGACATTTTGAAAAGGTTTTTAGAAATAAATACTTCGTTAGCTGATCAACATTCGCTGTATTTAGCCGCAAAGAATGGTCACCTGCGGTCTGTGCTATTACTGTTAAATCATAGTGTCAAGGACGTTTGTGTTAAATGTGAAGATAGAATTCACTGGATCGCTAACATCACTAAACGAATGCAGTGGCATCCATATTCTAACATAAGTGATATTTTTTCTTTTGATTTATCAGATCCCAATCAATACGAAGAGTTAGAGAATGTGACATTCGTTCTAAACGATGATACAAGATTAATAGAATGTTTAACCGCTTTAGAAGTTGCCGTTCAAGGAGGTTATACTGAAATAGTATCTTATCTACTAGCACAAACAACCAACGCTCTACATTGTCGGGAGTATGGAGGTAGAACCCCACTTCTTACGGCTGTAAGGTATAACCGATCGGAAATACTTGATCTTATTTTAGACAAGGGAGGAAGTTTTACGGACAAATGTGAACATTTATACAATGTAACAAATAGACACTCCCTCCGATTGTTCAATATCAACGAGAAAACGGCTTTAGATAATGGCATGTGTCAACTAGGGACTACAATAGAACATCTTATCGCAATGAACGGAGAAAAAGAAATAGCGGAAAATCTACGGTCTCAAGGCATATATCTAAACTGGACGGTACAAGATGAATCAGGTAATACGCCGTTACACTACGCAGCTTGTAATAACGAATGGGAAATGATACAATATATTATAAGCGCTGGGGATAGTAATGTATTTTTGTCTGCGAAAAATGGATCTCTGCCGATACACTCTGCCGTTTTGTGTAACGCATTGATGTCGTATGCGGCGTTATATCCTCCCTCATTATGTTGTTGCGAATAAACAACTGGTAGACAAAGCAGGTAGGGGATTGTTTCATTACCGCGTCTTAGGAGTAGAATATACAAGTAAAGATGACATTTTACTTCTACTAGATGAATACAGGTTGAGTACGTCAACAAAAGACAACAACTTAAATACTTTTCTACATGTTGCGGCTGAAATAGGAAATCATCAGGTAATTATACCTTTTTGCCTGAGGTCTAATATATCACTTTTATTAGACGTAAACAACATGAATAAAAATGTTATAGATATTGCATTTGACAACTTACCACACCACCACGAGAACACTTTATGTGATAACTGTTCAATTATAGATCTTTTAAAGAAACAACATTTTTTTGAGTATGATGGCATTTTGAGCAAGGAAGAAACGGTCATTTATAGAATATTTCAGATTTTACGGGAGAAAATATCAGATATCCAGCGATCAGTGGACTTTCCTAAGTACCACAGATTGGCCGTAATGAAGGGTAACACATTCATCCTATATTCTATCATTATGTTCCAGCCGAGGAATATGGTTGTATCCGCCGATAAACAACTACTTAGGGCGTTCTTTTCTGTCGAAAAACCTGCAAAGGGTATGTTAAGCTTATTGTCGCAATACACCTCTGACTTTTGTAACAAAACCTTCGAGGAAAGTCTTATTCACAGAGTAATAAGGAATGAAAATAATAGGTACTGGATTTATTTTACAAAAGATGAGGCATTTAATGTATTGAAATCCCAACTTATTTCATTTTGGGAAACATGCTATGATAGAGATGGTTACAATGTACTACACCATGCTGTGATGGGTGGTAATTATGTCGCAGTGAAGTTCTTGATAGAGAGGGGCATGACTGTACGCGGGCTTCCTTCCTCTCAAGCTATAGACCTGGTTTCCCTTGGTGTGTCGCATGCAGATATCTACTTGATGGATCACTTAAAGTCGCGTCTATTCATGACTTACAAAGTGTCTTACATAAACAACGGTAAAGTACAGTTTTACCGTCATTACTACGAAAGGGATTTTTATAATCTGACAAAGAACTTTGACAAGACTTCTTCATACATGTTATCTCAAATGTTGAATTTGAACAAACTAAGATTTGCTGATGTCTGTAAACCAAAGTCTAAAAACTTAAGTTTGGTACACAGGGCTGCTATAAAAGGTCATTTATCTCTGTTAATGACTATGTATAAAGCTTTCCGCAGACGCGTTCTAAAGTGTACAAATGTACATTCATTTACTCCTTTGTATTTTGCTAAGATTTTCGATCATTCTGACGTGATAGAATTTTTACATAAAAAGTTTGTGGTCGACGTTTCTCCGGACAAAATGGCCGAGTTAGTATTTTTACAAATGTTTGCCACAGATAACGTTTCTACACTAATGAGTGCTCCTGTACACGTGCATTTCATAACGAGGTTAACACATCCGTATTTATATCATACGAAAGCAATGCACAAATCGCTTTTCATTCGACCGTTAGTGCGCTTATGTACTGATCTTGCTAAAATATCACCCGAGTTGTCTCGGGCGCTTTTAGATAGCAAATTCACTCCAGCTGATATGCAAGATATAGAAGCAAAATTTTCAAATCATACATTAGACAGATTTAACATCAGTAGGGATGAATCGATAAATGCTAGACCTCCCTTACGGATAATGTTTCGAAATGTAATTAAAAATGCTGTAATTTTAAATACATTTAATATGAGGACATGCCCTTCGTTTATCTTAGAAATAAAATTCGAGGAAACATACAGTTATATGAGACAAAACAATATTTATTGGATGAAAGCAATGCATCTCAATGCACAAGTTAACCATCGACAGCATGTTCTTAGTGAATATTCCCTTATTCGTTCGGTATCACTGTCTTTCTTCAATGGAGAAAGGACGGATGAACTTGTTAATACATATTAAGATAAAATGTCGTTTCAAGCTATTAAGGATTTTTATGCTTTTAGAAGAATGATGTTACAGGAGATAGAAATTGATTATTTTCCTCGTAAAACTGACGTGTCTGCTGTTCATTTTCCAGACCTGGAAAATTCTATAACAAAAAATATAGTGTTTCAACAGTTGCTAGTCAAATTAAATGAAAGTATGAATGTTAATTTAAGCAAGAAGTTTTGGACTACAGATGAGCATTATGTTTCTCCATTACATGATGGGTGATTTGATGTATCGCGGATGATGGTTGAAATCACTAGATATCGAAAACCATAAAAATGATTGTGATGGTTCTTATACCATTATTATCGCTATTTCAATACATACTTTGTATATCTTTTCGTTTTCCTGTAAAACGTGGTGACAATTCATAATCGTCAAATTAGTCATTAATTCATATTGTAACCAAGAGATACAATGATCCCATCATTTACATGAAATAGACTTTGGAGAAAGTTTACTAATTATAGCAAGCTATGAAATATTATTTGACATTTTTTATAAAGAAATTGTATTCATTTTAGACTGGATAAATATGCGGCAAGGTATCTGTATTCATCTATTTTCAAACGGGCCGACTGGCAGAACATCATGATGTATTACTGATATTCATGTACGTACGTTGCGTTTTTTGTGTCTTTGTATTTATAGACATGTATGGTTAATGATTCATTTACAATATTTGTGGGAATGTTTATATGTATTATGTATTATTCAGTCTGTAGGAAATAAATATGACTAAACTAACCACGACGCCGAATGACAAAAGCCGGCATGTTTGTTTCCAACGCTGTATACTTTGAAACAGTTTTGATGTGAAGGAAACGATATCATCGTTATGGTTTAATGTTTCGCGTATGATAGTTCAAGGAATATGTTTAAAGTAATATTGTATTTCCGGTAAAACAATTAGTTCATTATCTGTTCAATGTCTACACCTTCCCAAGGACTGGTTGAATGTAACGGCAAGCAAATATGTACCCTGAAAACTGAAATGTTTAGTTAAAGGGAGAATACTCCAATGCATGCATTCTCCATAAATGTGGAATTGTTATCATAGATTAACAGTGGTTGCACTATTTTTAGTACAAAACAATTGTGATAATGGTGTGTGCATTAAATGTAAATAATATTAAGTGTTTACTATATGCTAAACCAATTTTAACTACAAGGGATATTTTGCAAAGTCTATTCAGCAATTTATCTGTACTTGTATTAACTGAAAAATAGCACTGCGTATATATTGACTCCTGATTCGATTTTTCAATGTAATGTCTATAAGATACTAGGCTATTCGCAATTGAAATTTATACACACGTGTAATATAGTAAGTCATTTGTAAATGTCATGTATGTAATAGACCTGACAAGTTGTAAATGTTAATGTCTATTATACTCGTAGATTAAGCCACCCGTCAATGCAATGTCTATAGAAACCATGGAACCAAATTATACCCCATATATGATTGTGTTACCGTTTACCACTGTCCTCCTTAGATGCACTTTCCAACTCTGGTCAACTAATCCTAATTTTGAAGAATGTCATCTCACGAATTTGTAAATATTTTTTTAAACATTCTACCATTTTGGACTTTTATGATATTGTGTCACTATCCTGTATTGTAATTAGCACCAAAAAATCACCTTAACTGACAACAAATTATACATTTAATTAACTCCTGATAAAAACTTGAACGTTTATATGAGTCAAGGAATTAATATAAACGGTCAGAATCCAGATAACGAGGGATCCTTGCAAAACTTTGTTTGCAGGATAGGAATTACTTGAAAAATTAATATAGGGTAAAGAAGTAATTCTAACAGTGTGACCAATGATATATATATTCATCACAGTACAATTTGGTTTGGTTTGGTTTATTTTGTTCAACGTCCTATTAACAGCTAAGGTCATTACAACTACGAAAGAAATCTTCGAATCACCAACACATTGTGCATATGATACATTGTGCTAATCATTTGAGATATAACACAGTAACACAATTGACGAAGAAGACAACTTCATTACTCCTGCTCTGACCGGGCCTCGAACGCACGATCTACGACACCCAATCGCCTAGCTAGAAATACCCGCAGCTTATACCACTGTGACACATCGGCGATCATAAAAAAGAACATTTCAATGGCGCAATGATGGTCGGCCCAATATCCTGTCATGATATCATAGTGAAAGTCGACTAATAGATTATATGAATACCTGGGTCGTAATGTATTTACATACATGGATGCGATATACATAATATGTATTTAACATTTACATGTATTACCTTGCCCAGCATTCTCCTTCCTATTAAGTCTTCTGCCCAAACGGGGAGAACCTAAATCTATTGACTGATTTTGTACAGATTAAGTACAATTGATGCTACAATTACATCGTTCATTACCAAATTGATCATTGTTATCAAACAAAACTAAGTAAAAGTCAAGTAGAAAAAACACATTCGAAAGAGACTTTCCTATATGGGTCTACTTTAAATGTCAAGTAGAAATATTACATTCTAAAGAGACATTCCTTTATGGGTCTACTTTAAAAGGCCATCGATTCCGCCATCGTTATCATTGCATTTGAATATAATTTTCTTTACAATGTTTGATGATGATAACTTGAATACATGTATCATTAATTGTATCTCTGTTATATCAGATGTTATCTTCTATTTATGATATATTTGTGTTATATTCATTATATATTTAGATATATTTATATTGTATTTCTATTCATTTGAGTTTTTGTTGTGTGCAATGAACCATTTACCGTTAAACATTTTTATTGGACTGCAATGCGATTTTTTATAACAGCATAGCAAGTCTGAATGCTCTGTTCGGGTCTGTTAGTATATACAAAATTTTTAACTTTCTGAACGCTGTTGGACTGTACAAGGTCTGAATAGCCATAGCCACGTTTTGATTTTAAACTACAATTTAATTGTTAGTTTATCAATATACATTTACATTTTTACATGTTTTGGTTGCCCGACATTGTTTCTTTTTTGCTACTTTTATTCATTATTTGTACTCACCATCTTTTTGACCCTAATAGCCTTTAAAGTGTTGATGTACCAATAAGAACTAATTAATAACTAATTTGCTACGTGTGCGAATATTGTATTTGTGGTTTTATTAAGAATTCCATCAAAGGCATTGTTGATCAACGCTCCTGGTTAGTCAATTAGTGCTTCCAAACAAGAATAATCATTCGGATTCATTAATACCGGTATTTTTTATTTTTTTTTGGCAGCCGTATATTTGGCGATCAATCGTTTGACAACAGTTGAAAAAGTATTGGATTGTATTGATTTTCAGCCTACAAGAGAGCATTTCGCATGATTTGAGTAGCTAAAGCCACATTTTTCATTAAAACCTTATGTAGAGTGTACCAATCCATATTGACATGTTCTTCATATTTCATTTGTTTGATGTTGGGTTTTTTTTGCCAATTTTCAAAACAACAATCTGACTCGGACACCCGTTGACGCCTGTGTAGTTAGATATATGTAAAGAAAATATATAATCAAGTTAGGTAAGGTATTATTTCCATATCCGAGTCATTAGTGTCGTATTTCTGTAATATTTGCATCTTGTAGAAACTTACCTAGATAAATGAAACGTCTAATTATTGCATGGTTACAAAATGCCTATCTATGTTACGGGAGCAGACACTATTCGATAGTTTCGTCTAGTTTCTGTTTTTCCAACAATGGTGAATTTCACAAAGAAATTATTTTCTATTTATGTTGTAAACTCATAATGAATGAAAATAATTGTAAAGCTAGGTATTGGTAGGAGAGACATATTTGTTCTCAATGTTTGTGATATATACAATTAATTAGTCATGTATGAAGTCCGTAAACTTGATGATTATTGAATAGGTAGTAATAATGACATCAAATAAAAAATTGAACAAATTAACAATATGAACATTATATATGTGTATATATGATGAACTAAATCTCAACATATTTGAAACGTATTAATAGATATATTATTTTTGATTTATATCTGATTGTCTAATCCATTTATTTATATATCTTTATATTATTGTACATACATGTATTACTTGATAATAAAATATTTTGAAATGAAATATTCTATACACATTATTCGCGTTCACTTCATATTTAAAGTGTACATACACAGTTGTATCAAACACATACAACTATACATTTTTAGGAATTGTTAAATAAATATAGCGATAACTTTCAGCAATGTCTTTTAACAAGACGTTGACTTCGGCAGACAGAAGTTGTCACAGGCAGGCCTTTACAGATAAAAGTTATATAACTCTAATATAAGCTATGACACACTACTGGCCAAAGTTTATATGTTTGGGTAAGGTTATATATTTTTTTAACACGGTAAGTTCGTTTCAATGCAATGTCTGGGTATGATTTGGCAGCTGACAGATGCTTTTATAGTGCCGTCACAATAAAATGGTAATCTGAACATGGAAATGTGAGGACCAACACAAAATATCATATTGACAACGGGGACACCAGTCGATATCGCTAACTTCCGAGCTGAAATTAAAACAGAAACAGCTAGTCTGGGCTAGATCTTCCTCACAAGGCAAAACGTGAGCAACATCTCCATCAGAATGGAGCTATGACACACTACTGGCCAAAGTTTATATGTTGGGTGTTAGCTGAAATTAAAACAGAAACAACTAGTCTGGGCTAGATCTTCCTCACAAGGCAAAACGTGAGCAACATCTCCATCAGAATGGAGCTATGACACACCACTGGCCAAAGTTTATATGTTGGGTGTTAGCTGAAATTAAAACAGAAACAACTACTCTGGGCTAGATCTTCCTCACAAGGCAAAACGTGAGCAACATCTCCATCAGAATGGAGCTATGACACACTACTGGCCAAAGTTTATATGTTGGGTGTTAGCTGAAATTAAAACAGAAACAACTAGTCTGGGTAAGATCTTCCTCACAAGGCAAAACGTGAGCAACATCTCCATCAGAATGGAGCTTAGTGTATAAAAGTTATCCGGTATATTTACCTGCTCATGGTGTTAATAGGACGTTAAACAAAATAAACCAAACCAAACCATGCTCATCGAACAATATAATAATTATTACTTTAGTGTAGTTAAAAAGACCTGTCCGTTTGTACAGTTCCATACATCAGGATATTACAGATGGTGTGTATAGAAATGCCTATTTGTGATGTACGAAAGCATATTAACATTAATACTATAATGATTAACGGTAACTATCAACGTATGTAAGGTACTAAGCGTTTGTCATTGTGAGGAAGGATTTTGGCTTCGGCCCGGACATGCCATTATCTCTAACATTGGTAGTGGATTTACTCCTGCTTGAAACTCGGTTCATTGTACAACTAGTTAGCCTGGGGTCAATATAAAGTGACCGGATGGGATTCATAAGCAGTATGTTTCAGTGAGGTAGCACTACAAAGTCGGCATCAGTTGCATGTTTTCACAAGGAGATACATTCACTACACGCAACCGTCTCACACAAGTGGATGGGGTTGAATTCGTGGTGTAACTGAGAAACACAAAAAATGTCATTACACGATCGCCTTGATGGATTTCTAATTGCCACATTCGGTTTATGATTACATGCAAATTGCGGAATGCTTACTTACACTGAACAGGCGAAATATCCATTAACATTTCCCCGTAGGATTTGAACTTGTTCAACAGAAACTAGCACCACGTGTGTGCAATGTAGGTCTCCGTAATGCAATCAACATCTCACAGTTATGCTTTCCCTGTGGAACGAAGTAATTAACATAATTAAGGGCTTTATTAGTTTCGGAGTTCGATTTAAATAGCATGGTCACCTGAAGGGTATCATAAATAAAGCAGACGTTTGTTGTTGAAAACACGTCTCGGAACATTGCTGACCCCTCTGGTTTCAAGAGCAAGCTTGGTATGTAAAGTTAGAAATTTCTAATTGCTGGTTGGCCAAAATTAACGATTTTGTCGTATCATAATTGTGTAAGGAAAATTGGTTTTCTGTTGGAGTTATCTCCCTTTTACATACAATTGTTAAGCCTTGATTGATAAGAAAGATAATATACCATATAAATGTGTTTGTATATAAAGATGATACAAGGTTTTAGAGCGAAATGTGCAATATGAAAATGAATGGTACCAACGGCTCGCCGAATAGCCTGGCAGATAAATAGCCAGCTACAAACTGTGATCGGGGGGAGAATATGCCGCTGAAAAGTGGGCGTGATTCTAATTGAAACTGACAGGTTTCAAACCCCGGTAGCTACGAAGGCTGAGTAAGTCTTTGTGGAGAGACTGAGAAGTCTCTCATGTAGCGATTGGTGGTCGCTGAATAAGTGTCCATTAGTCGTGAGGTAGTGTGTTGTTGCGCTGTACGAGGCAGATGCACAAGGTTACAGTGCCGGGAGCACTTGTATTGCTGTAGGAAGCTGGTGAGCAAGTTTAACCACTACCAGGTTCCAGTGTCGGGAGCAATTGTGGGATCGCCAGATCAAAGTTAACCACGCCCACCTTAACGACGGTTGTCAAGTAGGAAAGGCCCGTCATCAAACGTAAACAAATATGGCGGGCAAGACCGCTTTCGGCGACATACCCGACGACGTTTCTGCGGCATACCTGCCTTATACTCCTTCCTTGCGACAGAAACAAAAGGCCATTTCTTTTGCAAGAGGTAGCTACATCAAATGTGTAACAATTAGCGGCGAAAGCAGCAGAAATGCGTGTATATCGGCCCGGGTTTACCGCAGCCAGAGGAAGTCGGAGGACCCTCACTCAACTGTCATCAATATAGACCTCGATCAACGGAAGATCACAGATGCGCATTGCAGCTGTAAAGCTGGGTAGGAATAATAAACAAGTTAAGATGTTCTGATTTGTTTGTTGTTTGTTTGTTTTTATTTCTTTTTGTATTTTGTTTGAGTGCATGTACAGTGTGTGATCAATTAGGCCTAACATGTTAGCCTATGTGTGTAAGGTTACGTTGAATGAATACGAAAGGCAAAAAGAAATATGCATGACGTTAGTGGAGTCACAAATGCAATAGAAATGGCACTGCATCTCCCATTCTGATCTAGTGAAAATAGAACAATATTAAGTGTAAATTAAGAAAAAATCATTTTAATTAAAAATTGTGAAAACAACATGAATACAGACATTAAAATTCAGAATAATTAGGCCTACAGTTTAGTACACATAGCATATTAATATATATCACAGATCGATATCAACAAAGCAGATAAATTGATTCCGGAAGGGAATGTTCTGTTTGCCTTATTGACAGTAGAGTTGATGTGATGACTAGTACTGTAACAATGTAACCAAATTAGGCCTATCAGTAGATCTATCAAAGTAGAAAAAAAGTTTCAAAATATTGTTGAGAAAACAGCTCGCTCTCCCTGGATTTTCACTACAATATCCAATGGAAGCCAAAGCTGTTAAAACAAGTTATGGGGTCCTTGCACAAAATATTTCTTTTTAAATCATAAAATTAAATTCGTGTTGCAATGGTGCATGCATATCGTTTAAAATGAAATGATTTAAAAGCAATGATGGAATATGTCAAAACATATTGTACCGATGTATAGGCCCTAAATAGGCTACATTACACATATCATGATAGCGACTACAATATGTATGGCTATCAGGTTTTTAACATCCTACGACAGCCTAATTAGATATCAAATGAAAAAAGGATTCAAACCTGGGACAGCCGGTACTCTTATAATTACCAGACACACTAATGACTGAGCTACCTGGTAATTAATCCTGATCATCCCAGTCCAGTCCATCTACACAACCAAGATTATTCCTTTTACCTATCAGAAACAACATTACATTTTCTACAAGTAAAATTTTCATTTCCAGCAGTTAATTTTTTTACGGATTTTGATGTTCCTGATATTAACATGCATGCAGCTGTTAAACAGATTTTTAAACATTAAACAATGGGTATGTATATATATATATGTGTGGACATACTTCAGTAACTCAATAATTATGGCACTGAATTAAAGGACATTTTAAAATAAAAATTTGATTCAAATTACAAATCGATTTATCTGATCAATCTTGGTTTTTTTTTTTAAACTAATTTAATTACTGTACATTTTTATAACAGCATTTAAATCTTTGTTTAGATCTTACCTTCTTTATTTGCAGTCCTTATTGTATATACCGGAATGTATTTAAAAGTCAATATTAATACAATCAACTGCAATTGCCATCGATATGTTTGCAAGAGATCAATAATTGAAAACCAAAATTTACAGAATATCTGGACAGTGTGCACACATTCTTGCTGTGATAGTTATAATTGAGGAGTGGAAAATCGCTGGATTGAAAGAAGTTCCCTCTCAGCCTTCATCAACAAGTTTACCACAGCAGTGGGATAAACCGAGAGGACATAAAATAAAGCCAGAGCCTGTGTCGCAGATGGTCATATCCAGACCACTCAATATGAATCGGAAAAGGAAACCAGTTATTGCCTCTTTTGTTGACAATAGGTATACATAGTATGATACTCTTTGAGATACATATTCCTTTGGTAGGATGAGTCGCACCATTCAATATATCGTTTAATTTATTTGTAACACACAGAGTGTAGTGGAACTTCCTTTGAGGTTTTGATTGACAAATTGGTTAATTTTGTTGTTTATACATTCATGTACATATTTCAATTTCATCAATTAAACTGCAGAAGTTTAACATGTGAATATACAGTTGAGAGAATTCAACCTAAATATCATTTATCACATATATTAATTACATTGCAGGAAAATGCCCCTGACGACATCCGATATTGCTCATTTAAAGAGTCTCAGCAACAGCCCCATTTCATACTTGGTGGAAAATGGAAGTGACACAAGTACAGTTAATACCCCATTAGGCCCCCAGTTCATTGGTTCAGCTCTAAGCTATCATGTATGTATGCTGCATGATATTCAAATGTAATTGTTTTATAACTATTATTTATAAGGTTAAACACTTGATTTTCTAGGGATTTTAAACATCATACCAAATATCTTTCACATGCATATTAAATGGGCCGTGGAAGCCAAGGGGTCAAGGTGTCCTGATCATAACATTTTATCACTGGCCCTTCACCTCTGGGTTGCAAGTTCGAAACCCTGTGGCAACTGCCTGGAAGTGACCTTAGGATGGAAGGTTGGTCGTTTTCCTCTGGGTACTCCAGCTCATTCTTAAATGACCCTGGTTGTATTAGGTAAAATAAAATAAACCAAACCAATATATCCCATGCATAACATAAAATACATGAAATATCTTAGACTGTATACTAAAAGAGGTATCAATGGAACATGTACAAGGCACAATACAAAAAAGATCAGTCTTGTATTAAATATGGCATGAAGTTTGTCAACAAACTACAAACTAACCAAACTTGGTTTATACAGCCAAATAAAGATAGGCTTATTTTGTCAGACAAAATTTTAAATTGCTTGATACGTGCAATAGCTCTTTCCACATGAACTCTGTGTTTTGCAATTTTTATAGTTTTTGAAACATCCCCTGGCTTCATCTGTGCTCCACTTGAAGCAAATGGTGGAATATTTAACTTGAGTCCAAGTTCCTTCAGTTCATCCTCAATAAGGAAACCCTTGTCAGCCATGATACCATCCCCTCTGTTTATTTTCTGTTGCTCAATGAGGTCTGTCAGAAGGTTAAGAAAACCACTTTCTTTGGTTAAAACTTTATCCGAAATAGATCCAGAAAAAAGCATTGAGGCAAAGATAACCGATCCTCTGGGATCAACACCAACTAGAGCTTTCAAGGTAGTACAGGATTTATAGTCCGAGTAGCACTGACTCTGTCGATTTAATGCACTTGGTTTTTGAATTTTGAGTTCTGTTCCATCGATGATAACAATCGTGTCAGGGAAATCCTCTTTGTACTTCGATGGCATATTCCTCACTATCTCCTCTCTTTTGGGCCAAATCACAAGTGAACCAAGTTTGAAAAACATGTAATTAATCCAATTGGAAAATATTGTGCTGCAAGCCTGAGAAGAAAACATGAATAGGTTACTTAAATGTACAAAATCAAAATTTTGTCGTAACTTCATCAGCACAAGAAGAAGCTGGTCTTCCAAAGAAATATTTTTTGTTCCACTCACTGTTTTTGTAAATGTAAATGGCTCTTCTTCTGATGGGATAAAAAACTTGACCAAATTGTGAAATCTGTCACTGGAAAATCCGGTGTAGTACTGGTAATCTGATGGTTTCAAATTATTACAGCTGAACATGGCCTTGGAATCCCCCTGTACCTCATGGGAAGTTGTCTTTCGACATAACTGTTCATATTGAAGTATCATTTTGGAATAACCTTCACTTAAACGTGCGTTGTTTGATATAAGTTTGGCATGCTCCTGGTCTAATCTTCTGTTTTCAGCAGCCAGAGCCAGTAGGTCTAAAGGTTGTGTTTCTGGAAAATAGGAAATATCTGTTTAAAATACAAACACAAACTAATAGCAATTTTTGCTATGTACATATAGCAAATATTACACAGATAACAACTGTTCAATCAAAGATAAGAGAGGATAATATACATCAAACGACAAAAATTAAAAGTATTTTCTTTAAATTATTGATTTAATTACAGTGTATCTTCTCTTATTTCAATGAAATACTTGTATCATCCATAATATTATTAATTTATTATTCAATTTAACATATTTGTGTTGTGATGATCACATTAATTTTAGTTTGTATAATATCAGGCAGACTTCCCTTATAATTTCAGGCTCCCCTTATACAACCTGTCACTCAACCAAGGGAGGTAAATTCTGACAAATGTGGAGATATAGCATTTCCTAAGGAGCTACCCAGCTGTATTGATGCACCAGCACCAACACCAGAATGGGGGGATGTATCATTAACCCAAACAGAGGCACAGGATATTGAAAAGTCAACTCGCTCTCAGTCAGATACACAACTGTGGTTCACAGAGAGAAAGAAAAGAATCACTGCATCAAACTTTGGTAGGATAATGCTTCGAAAAAAAATTATTAATGATGCTTTCATGAGCACTTTTCAGGAGCGAAGTTTTACATCAGCTCCAACATCTTATGGAAAGGCAAATGAACTAATAGCCAAACAAATGTACATCAAACAAAGTGGCAACCATATCCATGATATTGGCCTTGTGATAAACCCCAAGCTACCCTTTATAGGAGCTACCCCAGATGCAATTGTCTGTGACAAAATGGTTACTGGATTAGTTGAAATCAAGTGCCCATATTCTGTGAGAGACATGACAATTGAAGATGCATGTACCAACAGCAACAAATTCTTCTTAGAAAAAAATGGAGGGAAATATGAATTATCTAATATGCATATGCACTGGTTCCAAGTGCAAGGGCAGCTTTTGGTCACAGGTGCCCAATTTTGTGACTTTGTAACTTACACAAAACAGGACTTCAACATTGACAGAATCCTTCCACATAAGGAAACCATGAAAACTCTGGTGGAAAAACTTACCCATTTTTATGTTGACCATTTCAAACCCTATTTTGCAAAGTAAAATATGGGGTATTGTAAACAGTTACCTTTCATAAGCAAATTGTCATCTTTCTGCATGTCTAATTGCACTTCAGATGGCACCACAATGCTCTCCATTTCGATGCTGTAATCAAAATAAAGATATTAAATACAAGTATTTGTTTTTATTTGGAGTTACATATTGTGTTGAATTCATAGCAACATATTAAAATGAATCACCTTGTCCAGAGTGTCTCCAAAGTGTGTGGAAGTGTCAATATTTTGATTTTGTTATATATGTACCATGTCCTATTAACTAACAGCTAGGTTCATTTGAGGATGTGCCAGGTTTGTTCCATTTTCCCACCCAGACTAAGGTGAAATTCAAATATTGTGTTTTAACACTACCTGCCAAAATGCCTCATGTGGGCCCTGAACCATATACAAATTTTTTTTTTACCTACCCATTGAAAAAAACATAGCTCAGATTTGAAAAAAAAAAAAAAAACAAACAATTTTTCAATTAAGGCCTGATCTGTATAATTGTTTTGATACAAAAGAATGTAGAAATAACTATGTTTATAAATGTATGTGTTTTAATTTTTTTTTTAAATAGAAATAATCAACATTACTAACTTATCGTTTTCGTCCACGATATCCAGAATTTTTCGTTTGGTACTTTTTGTCAAATCAGGTCTTGGCATTGGTCTCTTTCTGCTTGGTGTTATCCTGTCATAGGGAAGTGCAGACCTTGGATTTGGATACAAATCGGATGGCTTCCCATCAACAAAATGCTACAATAAGAAAATGAAGATACTGTAAATGAAAAAAAAAATACAAAATTTGATTCCCAGTAAAGGCACGCGTAAAAGTCATTTTATTAAAATAGTATAATATATTATAATAAATAGTTATATTTTTGTGGTACTATATGTGTAAGGTGCATGCAGAGAGGGATTTTATTTCATTTACTGTTTTTTTTTTTTTTTAAATACATGTATGCTGTCTCAGGTGTCATATCCATCTAAAAGTAATTCATTTTGATAGATCTATAGATTGGACAAGTGCCGGTATGTCTGACAAATATTTCTGTTATTGAAATGAATTCATGCCAGAGTTAGTTGTTATTAAATCATAGAGCTGAACTGCTTTAGCCTTTAAAATAAATCTTTAAATAGGATATATATATATATACAGTCATAAAATGTAAACAACAGCTATTAATATTAAAAAATAGTCAGAATTACCTATGCTGTATATAAGGACTAGACATGTCCTTGTGATTCAAGCGTACGCATGTCCCTGTGGCTGATTTTTTCTTATAGAAACATGCACTGTGCTAAACATGTTCAAACACTCGGTAGAAATACTTTACAATTCGTATGGTATCGTACATCCCCCCCCCCCCCCCCCCCCCCCCCCCCCACACACACACATGTACGCATACGCTACATACGACCTATTTCTGTGAGCATGGCAGTCATCTAAAGTAGTTACTACATTATCATTTATATAAAGAGGATATGACATTGAAATATCAATATTACCTTAGAACAGACAAACAGGTGTTTGGCTTTACTACGCTCACGCAAGATTTCTTCGTTCAGTTGTGATTGTGGTCTGCCACACAGTCTTATCCATTCTTTGCATTTTTCCAAACTCCTGCCGGGTTTAGGAAAGGGTATAAATGTCACCCCACCTTCCAGACGGTCGGGGAACCTGCTGTCCGTGTTACAGGTACCCCAGCAGCATCTTTTCACCATTGTTGTGACACTTCAGAAAAGTCCGACAGTGACGGGCAAAATGGCGGCGGTTTCATGTGTCGCCGAAGTTATTTGTAACGCGTCACGCGATTGGTCGAACTGATCTGTCAATCAAAATCTGGCGATCCCACAATTGTATGGTTGGTGCGCTGAAGGAAGCTGGTGCGTAAGGAAGCCACTGCGAGGTTCCAGTGCCGGGAGCAATTGAATTGCTGTTGCGCAGGGCTGGATAAGCCAGTGCGCAAGGTAGACACTGGGAGCACTTGCATTACTACTGCGCTTCATAAGCTGGTGCGCAGGTAGCCGGTGCGCTGTGCAAGTAATAGGCGTGCTTGATCTGGCATTGCCGGTTCCCGAGGTAGCCGGCGTGTTTGATTGGTCATTGCCGGCGCGCACGACAGCCACGGCTCGTACCAGTGCATGGCGAGAGCACATACGTTAGGTATTTGTGGGCGTCGGTGCCTACTATAGTTATGTTTGTTTTGTAGTTTAAGAGGTTCCGTGGCAAGCAGCACGCCCGTTTTATCTGTTCTTATATGTCACCTATAGATTAATCATTTGTAAATATTCCCGATTATATTCCGATTGAGAGTACATTAGTCAAGTGCGCTAAAAGCACAGCTTATCCCAGGAGACACTTGGGACGGACCAGGTGCACGTTACAATTGTATAATTTATGTCGTTGTCGTTTCACTTCGTAAGAGCCGGAATACAACTTTTCGAAATTGTCGCTGCTATGCTCTGACCTTGACCTTCGACTAAAAAGGTTCCCATAATGTTTTATACCTTCAAATTTGAAATACCGCACCTGAACACGGGAATTCGGTCGCATTATACTGACAACTAATTCTTAACAACATTTAACGTCAATCAGAGAACAACCCATATACAAATGTAGAAACATCGGCATATCCTTTCCAGGGGGCCAAATCTTTCCAGACAAGGAAGAATTAAGGTCGTACTGAATTAAGTTTAAGGCCAAAGTGAGGCAAATTACGAGGTCGGACTTCGGAGCTAAACATTTTTGTCAGGATCCAACAGTCCTAAGCACTTTTACAAGGATGGAATTATCACCTTAAGAACCGTCTGCTAAATGACAATGCGGCAATATATCATATCCAGTTACTTACTACTGAGGAATCGTGCAATCAGGGAACAGTTACAATTTTTACTCTAAACCTACAGGACAGGTTTAGTATTGGTCCTATCATCACGTACAGGTTATTTCAAGAGGGGTTCGCCTTATAAACAGGTAATGGGCCGACATATTTAAAGTGCAATTATACTGAAATGTCATTCCTGGACACCCCGCCTAGTTACGGTATACGGACGTCATTTAAAACAGCAACAAGGACAGACTTTATCAACTTTACATTGAAATGGTGTTTTTCTAAATTAATCTAAATAACAGAGGGACGACAGGCGCTTGGCCTCCCGTTTTTAGTATATTTTGTTAGAAAATGATAGACGATATTTAGTAGTACTCAGGTATGGGATCCTGATGACATGCTACTCAAGTCTGATATATAATACATGAACAGGGGTTGTCTACATATAAAAGCCGAGTCTCAGTGGATCAAGGGAAGATGATTTCAGCCCCAGGAGCACATGTCAATTAGGCATTACGTTAATGATGTATTGACATGTAGGTGACACAGTGAACAAACTACGAGTTCGTAATTGATATTTCGTCTGTTCTAGCAGTCAATCATAATTTGAAACCTATTTTGAGGTAAATAGCGTTCCTGGCGCCAAGGTTAACTTGTTTGGTAAATAATTCACATAATGGAAGTGTTCAGCTGATCTCACTAAATACAGTCATTTGCCTGGTGCAAAGGTTGTTGGAATAGTTCGATAATACTCTACATGGCAATTAATATTGGGATATTCATCAACAATTTATTCATCAAAGTTCGTCTTCCATAGTTCAGAGTTATCCGCAAGGATGTCCAGTTAAGAATATGCTGAACGAAGGTAAGTTACATGTATGACATTCGCTTGTTGTACTTAATCGTTGCGAACGTTATTTATTTATTTTTTTGCTATTCCGATTACTAAAATCATAACCACGTAGATAACAGAAAAAAGCGTTGAAGTACCAGATAGTGGTGTGTGTGTGTGTGTGTGTGAGAGAGAGAGAGAGAGAGAGAGAGAGAGAGAGAGAGAGAGAGAGAGATCCACAACATTTCTCCTTTAACGTTTATTTGAAGTATTTGTTTCTAGATGCTATAATTTTATGTCTTTTTAAAACCCTTTCAATAATCTTTCTTTTGTCGAATTTATCAATTATCAAGGCTTGCACATGCGTACAGGTTATGGCATTATCAATATGATATATAGATATTCTGTTTAGGTAATAATATACATTTGGATTAAGGATTCACTTAGGCTTTTGAGAATGTGACTTTACTCATATTTCAACAATTTTTGTACTGTGGATGTCGTCGATGATGCAAACGACGCTCACTCAGTCAGACACCTGGTCTTATTCTACATCGTATATTTTCAAGCACCTCTGTGGAAATCTATATTCTTTGTGAATAATTTTCGCATCCTCCTGCAAAAATAAGAGAAGACGCTTCACGTCGATACCGCTAGGTGTAACGGACTATCCCGTCTCTAGGGGTGTCAGAGTGAAAGATATTCAGTTAAAATCACACCGTGGAATGTCTATTGCGGGTTGTAATACGAGCTGGTCGACACTGGTGGGAATGCTGGATTCCCTGCGGGTAGGGCGTAAGAATTGTACCTGCTGCCCCCATTGCATGATCGTAAGAGGAGAATAAATTTTGGATCTGATCTTTTCTCTTCTTTCTGAACAACTTTCTTCTTCCTAATGTCTCCCTTGACAATGCCTCACTTTTGGTCTTAAGTTGAGCGTTCGCCCCTGGCCAAGACATACCTGAGTCTTTAAAAATGGTAGTTGCTACTCCTGCTTAGCGCACAGCATTTTTGGAGTGGGACGACTGGTTGGCCCGTTGTCAGTATAATGTAACCGGTAGGAGTGTCCTGTTGGGTGTCTTCGGCAGTATGCTTCAGTGAGGTAGCACTATAAATCGGCAAAAGTTCCGGCCTATCACAATGAGACATAACACGTACATACCGCAGCCTCCCAAAACACACATACGCACTCACCACACGCATGCATATCGCAAACACGAGAGGGCGTCCTTAAATAAACTTAGCTGTTAATAGGGCGTCAAACAAATAAAACCAAACCAAACGGAATGCTGGGCCCGTGATTACAGTTACGTAAACTAGCCTCCTCAGTTCTGATTACCAGGTAGGACGTAAGAATTATACATACTAGTCACATTGCATGATAGTAAAAGGCGACTAAATTTGGTATATCATCTTTTCTTTTTTCACAGCTTTCTTCTTCCTAATGTCTTCTTTGACAGTGACTGACTTAGCCTTAAGTTACACGTTCACCACTGTAAAGAAGGCTTTGTGATCCATCCCTGGTCGAGACATACTAGAATTTTTAAACATTGTAGTTCATACTTCTGCTTAGCGCTCTGTACATTGTATTTTGGGAGTGGGACGACTGGTTTGCCCGTTGTCAGACTGGGTGGGGTGTCCTGCTGGGTGTTTTCGGCAGTATGCTTCAGTGAGGTAACACTATAAATGCAAACGTTCCGGACTCTCATACGCAGATTTGACACGAACATACCGCAGCCTCCCAAAAACACAAATACGCACTCACACACACGCATGCATATCGCAAACACGGGAGGCCGTCCTTGAATAAGCTGTTGATAGGACGTTAAACAATGATAGATCAAACCAAACCTAAATTTGTACTTAGGTAGTTGGGTCATGTCTTGCTCTATACGAAATCTGATGTTAGAGTTAATGCTATTTAACATTAAATACGTTTAAAGTCTTCTATAATGTAAATAGAAACAGACTTTTGAAACTTTTTTGCTGGTGGAGTCAGAGGAAAAGAATTCAGTATTTTGAATTCTTTATTCTTTATGAGATTTAAAATCCCGTGTTAGGTACAATTCTGATGTATCGTTTTTGTCTATGTTCACGGGGCCTAATACTTGGGGAAAGTTTATCACATTTTCTTCACTCAATGTACGTCAATGACTGACTTTCAAAAAGACTTCAATTGATATAGCGACAAACGGCAATTGAATATTGATTCAGAGAAATAAGAAATGTGGATTTCGATTTGGTAACAGGTTACATGCTAGCGCAAATTATCAGTTGTAAAACATCATTTATATTTAGAAAATTAGTATCGTAATAGTCAAAGGGTAAATAGGTTACTACAACAAAAAGCAACTATTAGTAGATTACCAGGACCATCGATCTTATCCCCAGTTACACCTGGTCATTTGCTACCTGTACTCAACAGAAAGGTCCACTCCAGTTTGTTTAGCACGGTCTAGATGTCAACCTTAGCTGATCATGTCTCCTTCAATCCAGTTTGTTAGCACGGTTTAAGTGACAACCTTAGCTCATCATGCCTCCTTCAACCCAGTTTGTTAGCACGGTCTAGATGTCAACCTTAGCTGATCATGTCTCCTTCAACCCAGTTTGTTAGCACGGTTTAAGTGACAACCTTAGCTCATCATGCCTCCTTCAATCCAGTTTGTTAGCACGGTCTAGGTGTCAACCTTAGCTGATCATGTCTCCTTCAATCCAGTTTGTTACCACGGTCTAGGTGTCAACCTTAGCTGATCATGTCTCCTTCAATCCAGTTTGTTAGCACGGTCTAGATGTCAACCTTAGCTCATCATGTATCCTTCAATCCAGTTTGTTAGCACGGTCTAGGTGTCAACCTTAGCTCATCATGCCTCCTTCAATCCAGTTTGTTAGCACGGTCTAGATGTCAACCTTAGCTGATCATGTCTCCTTCAATCCAGTTTGTTAGCACGGTCTAGTTATCAACCTTAGCTCATCATGTCTCCTTCAACCCAGTTTGTTAGCACGGTCTAGATGTCAACCTTAGCTCATCATGCCTCCTTCAACCCAGTTTGTTAGCACGGTCTAGGTGTCAACCTTAGCTCATCATGTCTCCTTCAATCCAGTTTGTTAGCACGGTCTAGGTGTCAACCTTAGCTGATCATGTCTCCTTCAATCCAGTTTGTTAGCACGGTTTAAGTGACAACCTTAGCTGATCATGTCTCCTTCAATCCAGTTTGTTAGCACGGTCTAGGTGTCAACGTTAGCTCATCATGTCTCCTTCAACCCAGTTTGTTTAGCACGGTCTAGGTGTCAACCTTAGCTGATCATGTCTCCTTCAATCCAGTTTGTTAGCACGGTTTAAGTGACAACCTTAGCTCATCATGCCTCCTTCAACCCAGTTTGTTAGCACGGTCTAGATGTCAACCTTAGCTGATCATGTCTCCTTCAATCCAGTTTGTTAGCACGGTCTAGGTGTCAACCTTAGCTGATCATGTCTCCTTCAATCCAGTTTGTTAGCACGGTCTAGGTGTCAACCTTAGCCCATCATGTCTCCTTCAATCCAGTTTGTTAGCACGGTCTAGGTGTCAACCTTAGCTCATCATGTCTCCTTCAATCCAGTTTGTTAGCACGGTCTAGGTGTCAACCTTAGCCCATCATGTCTCCTTCAATCCAGTTTGTTTAGCACGGTCTAGGTGTCAACCTTAGCTGATCATGTCTCCTTCAATCCAGTTTGTTAGCACGGTCTAGATGTCAACCTTAGCCCATCATGTCTCCTTCAACCCAGTTTGTTAGCACGGTCTAGGTGTCAACCTTAGCTCCTCATGTCTCCTTCAATCCAGTTTGTTAGCACGGTCTAGATGTCAACCTTAGCTGATCATGTCTCCTTCAATCCAGTTTGTTAGCACGGTCTAGATGTCAACCTGAGCTCATCATGTCTCCTTCAATCCAGTTTGTTAGCACGGTCTAGGTGTCAACCTTAGCTCCTCATGTCTCCTTCAATCCAGTTTGTTAGCACGGTCTAGGTGTCAACCTTAGCTGATCATGCCTCCTTCAATCCAGTTTGTTAGCACGGTCTAGATGTCAACCTTAGCTCATCATGTCTCCTTCAATCCAGTTTGTTAGCACGGTCTAGGTGTCAACCTTAGCTCATCATGTCTCCTTCAATCCAGTTTGTTAGCACGGTCTAGGTGTCAACCTTAGCTCATCATGTCTCCTTTAATCCAGTTTGTTAGCACGGTCTAGATGTCAACCTTAGCTCATCATGTCTCCTTCAATCCAGTTTGTTGGCACGGTCTAGGTATCAACCTTAGCTGATCATGTCTCCTTCAAACCAATTTGTTAGCACGGTCTAGGTGTCAACCTTAGCCCATCATGTCTCCTTCAATCCAGTTTGTTAGCACGGTCTAGGTGTCAACCTTAGCCCATCATGTCTCCTTCAATCCAGTTTGTTAGCACGGTCTAGGTGTCAACCTTAGCCCATCATGTCTCCTTCAATCCAGTTTGTTAGCACGGTCTAGGTGTCAACCTTAGCCCATCATGCCTCCTTCAATCCAGTTTGTTAGCACGGTCTAGGTGTCAACGTTAGCTGATCATGTCTCCTTCAATCCAGTTTGTTAGCACGGTCTAGGTGTCAACGTTAGCTCATCATATCATGTCTCCTTCAATCCAGTTTGTTTAGCACGGTCTAGGTGTCAACCTTAGCCCATCATGTCTCCTTCAATCCAGTTTGTTTAGCACGGTCTAGGTGTCAACGTTAGCTCATCATATCATGTCTCCTTCAATCCAGTTTGTTTAGCACGGTCTAGGTGTCAACCTTAGCTGATCATGTCTCCTTCAATCCAGTTTGTTTAGCACGGTCTAGGTGTCAACCTTAGCTGATCATGTCTCCTTCAATCCAGTTTGTTAGCACGGTCTAGGTGTCAACGTTAGCTCGTCATATCATGTCTCCTTCAATCCAGTTTGTTTAGCACGGTCTAGGTGTCAACCTTAGCCCATCATGTCTCCTTCAATCCAGTTTGTTTAGCACGGTCTAGGTGTCAACCTTAGCTGATCATGTCTCCTTCAATCCAGTTTGTTAGCACGGTCTAGGTGTCAACCTTAGCTGATCATGTCTCCTTCAATCCAGTTTGTTAGCACGGTCTAGATGTCAACCTTAGCCCATCATGTCTCCTTCAACCCAGTTTGTTAGCACGGTCTAGGTGTCAACCTTAGCCCATCATGTCTCCTTCAACCCAGTTTGTTAGCACGGTCTAGATGTCAACCTTAGCTGATCATGTCTCCTTCAATCCAGTTTGTTAGCACGGTCTAGATGTCAACCTTAGCTGATCATGTCTCCTTCAATCCAGTTTGTTAGCACGGTCTAGGTGTCAACCTTAGCTCATCATGTCTCCTTCAATCCAGTTTGTTAGCACGGTCTAGGTGTCAACCTTAGCTCATCATGTCTCCTTCAATCCAGTTTGTTAGCACGGTCTAGGTGTCAACCTTAGCTCATCATGTCTCCTTCAATCCAGTTTGTTAGCACATCCAAATGGTGTCAACCTTAGCCCATCATGTCTCCTTCAATCCAGTTTGTTAGCACGGTCTAGGTGTCAACCTTAGCTCATCATGCCTCCTTCAATCCAGTTTGTTAGCACGGTCTAGGTGTCAACCTTAGCTGATCATGTCTCCTTCAATCCAGTTTGTTAGCACGGTCTAGATGTCAACCTTAGCTCATCATGCCTCCTTCAATCCAGTTTGTTAGCACGGTCTAGGTGTCAACCTTAGCTCATCATGTCTCCTTCAATCCAGTTTGTTAGCACGGTCTAGATGTCAACCTTAGCTCATCATGTCTCCTTCAATCCAGTTTGTTAGCACGGTCTAGGTGTCAACCTTAGCTCATCATGTCTCCTTCAATCCAGTTTGTTAGCACGGTCTAGATGTCAACCTTAGCTCATCATGTCTCCTTCAATCCAGTTTGTTAGCACGGTCTAGGTGTCAACCTTAGCTGAACATGTCTCCTTCAATCCAGTTTGTTATCACGGTCTAGATGTCAACCTTAGCTCATCATGTCTCCTTCAATCCAGTTTGTTAGCACGGTCTAGGTGTCAACCTTAGCTCATCATGCCTCCTTCAATCCAGTTTGTTAGCACGGTCTAGGTGTCAACCTTAGCTCCTCATGTCTCCTTCAATCCAGTTTGTTAGCACGGTCTAGGTGTCAACCTTAGCTGATCATGTCTCCTTCAATCCAGTTTGTTAGCACGGTCTAGATGTCAACCTTAGCTGATCATGTCTCCTTCAATCCAGTTTGTTAGCACGGTCTAGATGTCAACCTTAGCTGATCATGTCTCCTTCAATCCAGTTTGTTAGCACGGTCTAGATGTCAACCTTAGCTCATCATGTCTCCTTCAAACCAGTTTGTTAGCACGGTCTAGATGTCAACCTTAGCCCATCATGTCTCCTTTAATCCAGTTTGTTAGCACGGTCTAGGAGTCAACCTTAGCTCATCATGTCTCCTTCAATCCAGTTTGTTAGCACGGTCTAGGTGTCAACCTTAGCTCATCATGTCTCCTTCAATCCAGTTTGTTAGCACGGTCTAGATGTCAACCTTAGCTCATCATGTCTCCTTCAATCCAGTTAGTTAGCACGGTCTAGATGTCAACCTTAGCCCATCATGTCTCCTTTAATCCAGTTTGTTAGCACGGTCTAGATGTCAACCTTAGCCCATCATGTCTCCTTTAATCCAGTTTGTTAGCACGGTCTAGGTGTCAACCTTAGCTGATCATGTCTCCTTCAATCCAGTTTGTTAGCACGGTCTAGATGTCAACCTTAGCCCATCATGTCTCCTTCAATCCAGTTTGTTAGCACGGTCTAGGTGTCAACCTTAGCTCATCATGTCTCCTTCAATCCAGTTTGTTAGCACGGTCTAGGTGTCAACCTTAGCTGATCATGTCTCCTTCAATCCAGTTTGTTAGCACGGTCTAGGTGTCAACCTTAGCTGATCATGTCTCCTTCAATCCAGTTTGTTAGCACGGTCTAGGTGTCAACCTTAGCCCATCATGTCTCCTTCAATCCAGTTTGTTAGCACGGTCTAGGTGTCAACCTTAGCTCATCATGTCTCCTTCAATCCAGTTTGTTAGCACGGTCTAGGTGTCAACCTTAGCTCATCATGTCTCCTTCAATCCAGTTTGTTAGCACGGTCTAGATGTCAACCTTAGCTGATTATGTCTCCTTCAATCCAGTTTGTTAGCACGGTCTAGATGTCAACCTTAGCTCATCATGTCTCCTTCAATCCAGTTTGTTAGCACGGTCTAGGTGTCAACGTTAGCTGATGATGTCTCCTTCAATCCAGTTTGTTAGCACGGTCTAGATGTCAACCTTAGCTCATCATGCCTCCTTCAATCCAGTTTGTTAGCACGGTCTAGGTGTCAACCTTAGCTCATCATGTCTCCTTCAATCCAGTTTGTTAGCACGGTCTAGATGTCAACCTTAGCTCATCATGTCTCCTTCAATCCAGTTTGTTAGCACGGTCTAGGTGTCAACCTTAGCTCATCATGTCTCCTTCAATCCAGTTTGTTAGCACGGTCTAGATGTCAACCTTAGCTCATCATGTCTCCTTCAATCCAGTTTGTTAGCACGGTCTAGGTGTCAACCTTAGCCCATCATGTCTCCTTCAATCCAGTTTGTTAGCACGGTCTAGATGTCAACCTTAGCTCCTCATGTCTCCTTCAATCCAGTTTGTTAGCACGGTCTAGGTGTCAACCTTAGCTCATCATGCCTCCTTCAATCCAGTTTGTTAGCACGGTCTAGGTGTCAACCTTAGCTCCTCATGTCTCCTTCAATCCAGTTTGTTAGCACGGTCTAGGTGTCAACCTTAGCTGATCATGTCTCCTTCAATCCAGTTTGTTAGCACGGTCTAGATGTCAACCTTAGCTGATCATGTCTCCTTCAATCCAGTTTGTTAGCACGGTCTAGATGTCAACCTTAGCTGATCATGTCTCCTTCAATCCAGTTTGTTAGCACGGTCTAGGTGTCAACCTTAGCTCATCATGTCTCCTTCAATCCAGTTTGTTAGCACGGTCTAGGTGTCAACCTTAGCTCATCATGCCTCCTTCAATCCAGTTTGTTAGCACGGTCTAGGTGTCAACCTTAGCTCATCGTGTCTCCTTCAATCCAGTTTGTTAGCACGGTCTAGATGTCAACCTTAGCTGATCATGTCTCCTTCAATCCAGTTTGTTAGCACGGTCTAGGTGTCAACCTTAGCTGATCATGTCTCCTTCAATCCAGTTTGTTATCACGGTCTAGATGTCAACCTTAGCTCATCATGTCTCCTTCAATCCAGTTTGTTAGCACGGTCTAGGTGTCAACCTTAGCTGATCATGTCTCCTTCAATTCAGTTTGTTAGCACGGTCTAGATGTCAACCTTAGCTCATCATGTCTCCTTCAATCCAGTTCGTTAGCACGGTCTAGGTGTCAACCTTAGCCCATCATGTCTCCTTCAATCCAGTTTGTTAGCACGGTCTAGATGTCAACCTTAGCTCCTCATGTCTCCTTCAATCCAGTTTGTTAGCACGGTCTAGGTGTCAACCTTAGCTCATCATGCCTCCTTCAATCCAGTTTGTTAGCACGGTCTAGGTGTCAACCTTAGCTCCTCATGTCTCCTTCAATCCAGTTTGTTAGCACGGTCTAGGTGTCAACCTTAGCCCATCATGTCTCCTTCAATCCAGTTTGTTTAGCACGGTCTAGGTGTCAACCTTAGCTGATCATGTCTCCTTCAATCCAGTTTGTTAGCACGGTCTAGGTGTCAACCTTAGCTGATCATGTCTCCTTCAATCCAGTTTGTTAGCACGGTCTAGATGTCAACCTTAGCCCATCATGTCTCCTTCAACCCAGTTTGTTAGCACGGTCTAGGTGTCAACCTTAGCTCCTCATGTCTCCTTCAATCCAGTTTGTTAGCACGGTCTAGATGTCAACCTTAGCTGATCATGTCTCCTTCAATCCAGTTTGTTAGCACGGTCTAGATGTCAACCTTAGCTGATCATGTCTCCTTCAATCCAGTTTGTTAGCACGGTCTAGGTGTCAACCTTAGCTCATCATGTCTCCTTCAATCCAGTTTGTTAGCACGGTCTAGGTGTCAACCTTAGCTCATCATGTCTCCTTCAATCCAGTTTGTTAGCACGGTCTAGATGTCAACCTTAGCCCATCATGTCTCCTTCAATCCAGTTTGTTAGCACGGTCTAGGTGTCAACCTTAGCTCATCATGTCTCCTTTAATCCAGTTTGTTAGCACGGTCTAGATGTCAACCTTAGCTCATCATGTCTCCTTCAATCCAGTTTGTTGGCACGGTCTAGGTGTCAACCTTAGCTGATCATGTCTCCTTCAATCCAATTTGTTAGCACGGTCTAGGTGTCAACCTTAGCCCATCATGTCTCCTTCAATCCAGTTTGTTAGCACGGTCTAGGTGTCAACCTTAGCCCATCATGTCTCCTTCAATCCAGTTTGTTAGCACGGTCTAGGTGTCAACCTTAGCCCATCATGTCTCCTTCAATCCAGTTTGTTAGCACGGTCTAGGTGTCAACCTTAGCCCATCATGCCTCCTTCAATCCAGTTTGTTAGCACGGTCTAGGTGTCAACGTTAGCTGATCATGTCTCCTTCAATCCAGTTTGTTAGCACGGTCTAGGTGTCAACGTTAGCTCATCATATCATGTCTCCTTCAATCCAGTTTGTTTAGCACGGTCTAGGTGTCAACCTTAGCCCATCATGTCTCCTTCAATCCAGTTTGTTTAGCACGGTCTAGGTGTCAACGTTAGCTCATCATATCATGTCTCCTTCAATCCAGTTTGTTTAGCACGGTCTAGGTGTCAACCTTAGCTGATCATGTCTCCTTCAATCCAGTTTGTTTAGCACGGTCTAGGTGTCAACCTTAGCTGATCATGTCTCCTTTAATTCAGTTTGTTAGCACGGTCTAGATGTCAACCTTAGCTCATCATGTCTCCTTCAATCCAGTTTGTTAGCACGGTCTAGGTGTCAACCTTAGCCCATCATGTCTCCTTCAATCCAGTTTGTTAGCACGGTCTAGATGTCAACCTTAGCTCCTCATGTCTCCTTCAATCCAGTTTGTTAGCACGGTCTAGGTGTCAACCTTAGCTCATCATGCCTCCTTCAATCCAGTTTGTTAGCACGGTCTAGGTGTCAACCTTAGCTCCTCATGTCTCCTTCAATCCAGTTTGTTAGCACGGTCTAGGTGTCAACCTTAGCTGATCATGTCTCCTTCAATCCAGTTTGTTAGCACGGTCTAGATGTCAACCTTAGCTGATCATGTCTCCTTCAATCCAGTTTGTTAGCACGGTCTAGATGTCAACCTTAGCTGATCATGTCTCCTTCAATCCAGTTTGTTAGCACGGTCTAGGTGTCAACCTTAGCTCATCATGTCTCCTTCAATCCAGTTTGTTAGCACGGTCTAGGTGTCAACCTTAGCTCATCATGCCTCCTTCAATCCAGTTTGTTAGCACGGTCTAGGTGTCAACCTTAGCTCATCGTGTCTCCTTCAATCCAGTTTGTTAGCACGGTCTAGATGTCAACCTTAGCTGATCATGTCTCCTTCAATCCAGTTTGTTAGCACGGTCTAGGTGTCAACCTTAGCTGATCATGTCTCCTTCAATCCAGTTTGTTATCACGGTCTAGATGTCAACCTTAGCTCATCATGTCTCCTTCAATCCAGTTTGTTAGCACGGTCTAGGTGTCAACCTTAGCTGATCATGTCTCCTTCAATTCAGTTTGTTAGCACGGTCTAGATGTCAACCTTAGCTCATCATGTCTCCTTCAATCCAGTTCGTTAGCACGGTCTAGGTGTCAACCTTAGCCCATCATGTCTCCTTCAATCCAGTTTGTTAGCACGGTCTAGATGTCAACCTTAGCTCCTCATGTCTCCTTCAATCCAGTTTGTTAGCACGGTCTAGGTGTCAACCTTAGCTCATCATGCCTCCTTCAATCCAGTTTGTTAGCACGGTCTAGGTGTCAACCTTAGCTCCTCATGTCTCCTTCAATCCAGTTTGTTAGCACGGTCTAGGTGTCAACCTTAGCCCATCATGTCTCCTTCAATCCAGTTTGTTTAGCACGGTCTAGGTGTCAACCTTAGCTGATCATGTCTCCTTCAATCCAGTTTGTTAGCACGGTCTAGGTGTCAACCTTAGCTGATCATGTCTCCTTCAATCCAGTTTGTTAGCACGGTCTAGATGTCAACCTTAGCCCATCATGTCTCCTTCAACCCAGTTTGTTAGCACGGTCTAGGTGTCAACCTTAGCTCCTCATGTCTCCTTCAATCCAGTTTGTTAGCACGGTCTAGATGTCAACCTTAGCTGATCATGTCTCCTTCAATCCAGTTTGTTAGCACGGTCTAGATGTCAACCTTAGCTGATCATGTCTCCTTCAATCCAGTTTGTTAGCACGGTCTAGGTGTCAACCTTAGCTCATCATGTCTCCTTCAATCCAGTTTGTTAGCACGGTCTAGGTGTCAACCTTAGCTCATCATGTCTCCTTCAATCCAGTTTGTTAGCACGGTCTAGATGTCAACCTTAGCCCATCATGTCTCCTTCAATCCAGTTTGTTAGCACGGTCTAGGTGTCAACCTTAGCTCATCATGTCTCCTTTAATCCAGTTTGTTAGCACGGTCTAGATGTCAACCTTAGCTCATCATGTCTCCTTCAATCCAGTTTGTTGGCACGGTCTAGGTGTCAACCTTAGCTGATCATGTCTCCTTCAATCCAATTTGTTAGCACGGTCTAGGTGTCAACCTTAGCCCATCATGTCTCCTTCAATCCAGTTTGTTAGCACGGTCTAGGTGTCAACCTTAGCCCATCATGTCTCCTTCAATCCAGTTTGTTAGCACGGTCTAGGTGTCAACCTTAGCCCATCATGTCTCCTTCAATCCAGTTTGTTAGCACGGTCTAGGTGTCAACCTTAGCCCATCATGCCTCCTTCAATCCAGTTTGTTAGCACGGTCTAGGTGTCAACGTTAGCTGATCATGTCTCCTTCAATCCAGTTTGTTAGCACGGTCTAGGTGTCAACGTTAGCTCATCATATCATGTCTCCTTCAATCCAGTTTGTTTAGCACGGTCTAGGTGTCAACCTTAGCCCATCATGTCTCCTTCAATCCAGTTTGTTTAGCACGGTCTAGGTGTCAACGTTAGCTCATCATATCATGTCTCCTTCAATCCAGTTTGTTTAGCACGGTCTAGGTGTCAACCTTAGCTGATCATGTCTCCTTCAATCCAGTTTGTTTAGCACGGTCTAGGTGTCAACCTTAGCTGATCATGTCTCCTTCAATCCAGTTTGTTAGCACGGTCTAGGTGTCAACGTTAGCTCGTCATATCATGTCTCCTTCAATCCAGGTTGTTTAGCACGGTCTAGGTGTCAACCTTAGCCCATCATGTCTCCTTCAATCCAGTTTGTTTAGCACGGTCTAGGTGTCAACCTTAGCTGATCATGTCTCCTTCAATCCAGTTTGTTAGCACGGTCTAGGTGTCAACCTTAGCTGATCATGTCTCCTTCAATCCAGTTTGTTAGCACGGTCTAGATGTCAACCTTAGCCCATCATGTCTCCTTCAACCCAGTTTGTTAGCACGGTCTAGGTGTCAACCTTAGCCTATCATGTCTCCTTCAACCCAGTTTGTTAGCACGGTCTAGATGTCAACCTTAGCTCATCATGTCTCCTTCAATCCAGTTTGTTAGCACGGTCTAGATGTCAACCTTAGCTGATCATGTCTCCTTCAATCCAGTTTGTTAGCACGGTCTAGATGTCAACCTTAGCTCATCATGTCTCCTTCAATCCAGTTTGTTAGCACGGTCTAGGTGTCAACCTTAGCTCATCATGTCTCCTTCAATCCAGTTTGTTAGCACGGTCTAGGTGTCAACCTTAGCTGATCATGTCTCCTTCAATCCAGTTTGTTAGCACGGTCTAGATGTCAACCTTAGCTCATCATGTCTCCTTCAATCCAGTTTGTTAGCACGGTCTAGATGTCAACCTTAGCCCATCATGTCTCCTTCAATCCAGTTTGTTAGCACGGTCTAGGTGTCAACCTTAGCTCATCATGTCTCCTTCAACCCAGTTTGTTAGCACGGTCTAGGTGTCAACCTTAGCTGATCATGTCTCCTTCAATCCAGTTTGTTAGCACGGTCTAGGTGTCAACCTTAGCTCATCATGTCTCCTTCAATCCAGTTTGTTAGCACGGTCTAGATGTCAACCTTAGCTCATCATGTCTCCTTCCCTTTGATTTATAATACATGGGTACATGTTAACCTCCAGGCTTACCTATATTTTTGTGGTCGATACATAGATACGTGTTTGACATCACCAATATATAATACATTGGTACGTGTTTGACTACACCAAAGTATAATATCTTGGTACGTGTTTGACTACACCAAAGTATAATACATTGGTACGTGTTTGACTACACCAAAGTATAATACATTAGTACGTGTTTGACTACACCAAAGTATAATACATTGGTACGTGTTTGTCTACACCGAAGTATAATACATTGGTACGTGTTTGACTACACCAAAGTATAATACACGGTTACGTGTTTGACTACACCAAAGTATAATGCATTGGTACGTGTTTGACTACACCAAAGTATAATACATTGGTACGTGTTTGACTACACCAAAGTATAATACATTGGTACGTGTTTGACTACACCAAAGTATAATATATTGGTACGTGTTTGACTACACCAAAGTATAATACATTGATACGTGTTTGTCTACACCAAAGTATAATACATTGGTACGTGTTTGACTACACCAAAGTATAATACATTGGTACGTGTTTGACTACACCAAAGTATAATACACGGTTACGTGTTTGATTACACCAAAGTATAATACATTGATACGTGTTTGACTACACCAAAGTATAATGCATTGGTACGTGTTTGACTACACCAAAGTATAATACATTGGTACGTGTTTGGCTACACCAAAGTATAATACATTGGTACGTGTTTGACTACACCAAAGTATAATACATTGGTACGTGTTTGACTACACCAAAGTATAATACATTGGTACGTGTTTGACTACACCAAAGTATAATACACTGTTACGTGTTTGACTACACCAAAGTATAATACATTAGTACCTGTTTGACTACACCAAAGTATAATACATTGGTACGTGTTTGACTCCACCAAAGTATAATACATTGGTACGTGTTTGTCTACACAAAGTATAATACATTAGTACGTGTTTGTCTACACAAAGTATAATACATTAGTACGTGTTTGTCTACACAAAATATAATACATTAGTACGTGTTTGACTACACCAATATATAATACACGGTTACGTGTTTGACTACACCAAAATATAATACATTAGTACGTGTTTGTCTAAACCAAAGTATAATACACGGTTACGTGTTTGACTACACCAAAGTATAATACATTGGTACGTGTTTGACTACACCAAAGTATAATACATTGGTACGTGTTTGACTACACCAAAGTATAATACATTAGTACGTGTTTGACTACACCAAAGTATAATACATTAGTACGTGTTTGACTACACCAAAGTATAATACATTAGTACGTGTTTGACTACACCAAAGTATAATACATTAGTACGTGTTTGACTACACCAAAGTATAATACATTGATACGTGTTTGACTACACCAAAGTATAATACATTAGTACGTGTTTGACTACACCAAAGTATAATACATTGATACGTGTTTGATTCCACCAAAGTATAATACACGGTTACGTTTTTGACTACACCAAAGTATAATACATTGGTACGCGTTTGACTACACCAAAGTATAATACATTGGTACGTGTTTGACTACACCAAAGTATAATACATGGATACGTGTTTGACTACACCGAAGTATAATACATTAGTACGTGTTTGACTACACCAAAGTATAATACATTGGTACGCGTTTGACTACACCAAAGTATAATACATTGGTACGTGTTTGACTACACCAAAGTATAATACATGGATACGTGTTTGACTACACCGAAGTATAATACATTAGTACGTGTTTGACTACACCGAAGTATAATACATTGGTACGTGTTTGACTACACCAAAGTATAATACATTGGTACGCGTTTGACTACACCAAAGTATAATACATTGGTACGTGTTTGACTACACCAAAGTATAATACATGGATACGTGTTTGACTACACCAAAGTATAATACATTGGTACGTGTTTGTCTACACCAAAGTATAATACATTGGTACGTGTTTCTTGTAATTATAATATTCTTCCTTGAGTCTTCAGCTCTCAGTAAGGTTGTTGTCCAAGCACAAGATATATTTTTGTTTCTCGTGTTTCCCGTTAATAGAAGAGACCCACTAAAACTGTACAGGGTATGTTTATGAGCAGTAAAGCTTCAATTTAAATAATCAAAGAATTAGATAAAAACATAAAATCAGTTGACACTTTTAGACTTCAGCAATCGTTCATTTAAGTCTTTTATTTACTATCATTTCAGAATCAACTCTACATGGAGGTCGGCATCATCTCCGAAACATCTGTGAAACACAATGACCATCATCTAGCTGCGCTACAGCCATCATCATTTTAAGAGCTTTTTTATTTGACGAACTCTCTTGGAGATCATTCATATCCACATTGGCTTCAATTTCAAGTACACCACGATAATTAACTCGGCTACAGTTTCAAGTAGACCACGATAATTAACTCGGCATGTTATTTTTTATCACATTCAGTATCATATTTGCGCGTTCTGTTAACGGAGTATCGATACGGAATAGGACATTCGTGATTCATCCCGAGTTCAGTGACGTCCTGTACGGGGACGGACTGCTGGGTAACTACACCACGGATACCTTGACGAAGTGTGGAGCCTACTGTGGGACACAGAACTGTCTGTCATTCTCCTACAGTAACGACACAGGAATATGTCGTATACATTCCACGTCACTTCCGTCGTGTGAACCAAAACTTGCAAATCAGAACAGCGCAACGTCACTTCCGTTTTATCGAGAGCAGGACTACCGTAAGTTTATTTGTTTTTTCTTTGCTTAAATCTTCAAAGTTCTGTCAATTTTATGACACAGATTTCAGGTAAAACCAATGTGTAGTCGATATTATGGAACATGCCGTCACTTCCTGTATCAGTTAAATTTTATTTATTTATTTATTTTTAGTTATCTATTTATTTTTCACAAATGTTTTCCATCTTGGAAGAAATGCACATTTCATTTAACATATCCAATAACGTTGTATTTTGTGTTTCGTCTCGCTTTTGGCAGTCAGTACCGTGGATTTGACATGCCCCTGTCTCTGGAATATGAAAAACATCAGTATGACGTACCTAGCATCATTGTCGAGTCCTAGAAGGACGAAATAGCTGTATCTTACATATACAGTGTCTGATTCATATTTCTTACTTTTCACCTTTTAATGGATGATCACGTGATTGTATCTAACAATAACAACCTTCACTCTCCTGTGTTTATAGCGTGTTAACAATTTCTCTGTTTCCATAGTGATATTATCAATAAGATCAATTTGAGTAAGTTTATGACTCTATAGTAGTTGATATCAATTAGTTTCCAGTTTTTTATCAATAAGAGTAAATTTCTGTTTCTGAAGTTGTCGATACCAATTAGCATTAACTTGAAACCATGTATATCAAGTTTGTGATTCTGATGTTGAAACTATTTTGTATATTTATTTTGACATCAAGCTTCTGATTTTGATGTGGTTGATATCAATCAGATTTCAGTTAGTGTCAATTTGATAGCTTGTGATTCTGATGTAGATAATATATCAATATCAATATGATTTACGTTCCTTTTACAATTTAAATCAGATTTATGAAACATAACGTCTCTAACATCATGATATCGGGTTGATTAATAAATAATGATATAAAAAACATCAATCTTACATATATGATATATCGATCTTGCAGAACAACAATTCTGTCCGTGTAGCCTTGATCTAGAGGACGGAAGCTGGACTGTAAGTTACAATGTTTATTGTTTATGAGTAACATCAGGGCCCATGTGTTCAAAAGATGATTAGCCTTATTACTTGTTTAGTGAAGGTCTTATTTCTCCTTTACTTCAAAATCTGAGTGTTTGTACTAAAATAGTCAGGTAGGGAGAGACTGATAATGATTCATTTGACCGGAAACTGTTTTATCATAATTTGAAAATTGTTTTGAAAGTGTGATTAGTTTACTCGCATTTCGAACAACTAGGCCTAAGTAAACATATTACTCGTGAAATATGTATTGGTATGTGTAAATATGAAGAATAAATTATTCATTCAATTAAAATTAAATTAATTAAATAAAGATGCAGTATGTCTGATACTCGCTAGACCAAATAGGATCATAGGCATCATCGTTCCAGGTACAATTTCGAAAATTCCACAGTGAAATAAAAATGTATCTTGATTTTGATTGCCTTGCTTAAGCGTTTCAATGAGGATTCTTCAATACTATTTTAGATACAAACTTATCTTCTCATCAATTGTTATCTAATCGATCATAGAAAAGCATTGGAATGTCATCAACGTCGCTTGAACTTTCGGGTCAATGAAATATTGCTGACGATTTACAGCATTACCTCCCAATGTTATCACATACTATCCTTCAAAACATATCAACAAAACGGTTCGAATCCGGACATCGTGTCTAAATGGCAATCCCTTAAAGTGTATATATAGGTTCTAAAAGGCGTCCAGACAGCATGTCTCAAAAGTTCCCCTTGTGTTTTATTGTAGTATATTACTGCTGGTAACCGTACATATACAGATAAGCTCTAACCTTATTTAGTCGTGTACAGGCTTCATTCTTTTCTCTATCAATAATTAGGATTAATTTGATTAAGATATAAATGAATCTTGGAATCTTGTTCAGTATTACGTTTGTTTACTGTACCTAATTGTTGTTGTCTCTAAAGCGCACTTGTGATTGTGACTAATTTAAGTCGATTTGTTCTTGTGGTAGGTTATACATCAACGATTTGACGGTTCTGTGGACTTCGAGAGGGATTGGGCCAATTATAAAGGCGGATTTGGAAATTCACCAAATGGAGAATTCTGGCTTGGTAAGTTATCATCATTTGAAAACCGCTTTGAAAAACAAAGTGAAATATTTACAGACTTTATATCGAGCCTATTGCAACCGAAGTATGCGAATGGTCAGCATTTTTTATTTAAACATATTTCATTCAGTTAAGATAATTGGATTGAACCTCAAACTGTTGCCTATATCAAAGCTTTCTCTATTTTACATATATTTCTAATAACACCGATGAGAACAAGAGATGGAAGAAAGTGGTATATAAAAACAGACATATATAGAAAAGATCTTAAATAAACGTGCATAAATAACGGTGTAGATTAACCTCTATGTTCATGATACCATTATGTTTGTATGAAAATGGAATTCATAGTGGCATTATTGGTTTCTATCTGACATGTCCATACTATAGGTGTTAGTGGTATGTTCGGATTCTATCTGACATGTCCATACTATAGGTGTTAGTGGTCTGTTCGGATTCTATCTGACATGTCCATACTATAGGTGTTAGTGGTATGTTCGGATTCTATCTGACATGTCCATACTATAGGTGTTAGTGGTCTGTTCGGATTCTATCTGACATGTCCATACTATAGGTGTTAGTGGTATGTTCGGATTCTATCTGACATGTCCATACTATAGGTGTTAGTGGTATGTTCGGATTCTATCTGACATGTCCATACTATAGGTGTTAGTGGTATGTTCGGATTCTATCTGACATGTCCATACTATAGGTGTTAGTGGTATGTTCGGATTCTATCTGACATGTCCATACTATAGGTGTTAGTGGTATGTTCCCGTAAGATTAGTTGGTCACGACTAGTCGCTTTACTACATAAAATCGTAATATCAAAATCAGTCCACACCGACCACTTCACCCCCCCCCCCCCCCCCCCCCGAAGTGTCTCTCAGTCATCCATTTTCTTCATTGTTTTAATTTCTTCATTTGACCTTTTTTTTATCAAAAATACTTATGATATTCTGAAGATAATACTCAAACTTGGCAAAATTTGTTTGCTCACAAATTGTATTCCTTTTATTGTTAAGTGATGAAAGAATTAATAATTCACCGACAAGCCGTAACTTGACCGACATTTGACGTGGCCGTGATCAATTGTCAACATCCGGGAAAAAGAAGTCCCATCAACAATACTTTGAAAATTCAACGCTGAAATGAGTTTCAAAACATTTTTTTTTATTTATTGCTTTTATTCAACTTCCTATCATTGACCGACGATTGTGTGTGGTTGCATGTTTTTAATGGCAAATGACAAACCTGTAGGGTAGACCAATCTATCATACTATTCCAATAAGCCTGTAGGCTTAGTCTACAGTACAGTAACGCAGTGATATTTTCGTTCAGATGAAATGTCTGATCGTTTAACCGTGTCGCCCTATTTATTTATTGTTGGTGTTGAATATATATTTTGTTACAAAATGCAAGAATTTTTTTATTGTTAAGTCCAACTTTTTAACACGACACCGACGACGAGGACTGTCGGATGTAAACACAAGCAGACGACGTTGTAAGAGTTGTCCCCCTTGAATTTAAATTACTCTGCGGGCGTGAATTGCTTTGTAAGATCGATTTATTTATCTTACATAGCAATTAATTGATATATTCTCAATCCTCAATTTCCGTCTCAGATTATCTACAAGCGTGTATTGACACAAATTTAGTAGTGACGTCGTCCAATGTCCTCTTGGAACCGTACGCTTCAGCCATTTATTGCTAGCTTACCTCGTGAAGAAGTTATATATGCACTAATTTACACAATATTAAGTTTAGTTCTTAACAAAATACTTACTTGACGTTAGCATTTTTTTTTTACAGAGGTTGTCGCTAAAATTGCGCCGATCACTCATTTCAAAATCGCGCCGTATAGTTGACGTTCAAGTAACGTCACAAATAGACGCCGTCAATATGGTACCGATTCCCGCGCTTATTAATACGTACGCTGAGCCTTTTTTCACTGCGTATACGCTAATTCATTCGCAGTTAGAGTTTACTAAGCTGAAGAAAGGAGAGATGTAAATATTGGTCTATGTCGGCCATATTATAACTGCGCCGCTTTGCCTGAATGTACGAGTTGTCAGCATGCTCAAAACCGCGCACTTTTCTTGCGTAAATTCTGAATTTTGAATATCTGCAGCGTTCGATATTTACAACGCTTTTGAAATATGTTTATCCATATATAGACATATAAAATCAATAGAAATATATATGTTATGGTCTCAAGCTCAAAATCTGTAAACAAGCTAGAATCAAGTTTGCCCGATGTTGATATAATTTTACACCACTAAGATATAAATGGACTTTCATTAAGACATTTTGTGCAATATAGCAAATCTGTTATATCGCTGTTCACTTCACCTCATCAGTCAATGCCAGAAACAAAAAAGAACAATAATTAAATCAAAAATCAAATTTGTTTGTTATTTGAAGGACTGGAAAACATATACCTGCTTACCAAAGATGGAAGCCAAGCACTTATGGTGGAACTCTTCGATAAGGACGACATCAGAAAGTGTTCCTACTTCAACACATTCTATATAAGTTCTGAGGTAGACAAATATAGACTAACAGTGGACGATTATGTAGGAACTGCAGGTACGAGCTCATTACAAATAATTACAAGTATATTACGCATGTACTATTAGAGCGGCACAATTTAACCAGAGACATATATAGATATATGTCTCCGATTTAACCCATGACAGAGGTTGAACAAAACCCCAAACATTTAGACCGAATTCAATGAATAAATATTCATTCAGCTGAAAGTTTTACATTGTGTTGCGTTTATCTTCAAGGAACAATTAGACAAAATATTGTGAGTGTTTCACAGGGTTTCCAACACAAGGTACTATGTGTATGTATTTCCTACACAAGGTACTATGTGTATGTATTTCCTACACAAGGTACTATGTGTGTGTTTCTGCTAATAACTAAAAATGCAAATGAAACGATAAACTACTATGTATATTTATATTTAAAATGTAATTCATTCTTTAACTGTACACACGATAACTTTACCTAATATTTGTCACAGGTGACAGCATGTCATTCCACAACGGGATGCAGTTCTCTACGACCGACCAGGATAATGATCTTAGGGGATACGGGAGCTGTGTGGCTGCCTTCAATGGTCCTGGCTGGCTCAATGATTGTCTATCTAACAATCTTAACGGTTTATATGGTGTTGTGTCGGGTGCTAATGCCATGTGTTGGCGTGGTTTCCGAAATTTCGCTGGTCTCAAGAAGGCCAAGATGCTGATAAAAGGGAAATTATTATAAACGACGTTTTCGATAGGACCTAAGTTCATACCTGCGAACCGGAAGTTAGATTTATCTTAAATAAACAGACACTACTTCTTTGTCCGTAATATTCCTTTCAATGAGAATGCAATATAAATCTGAGACCTTTTACACTAATTAACAATGTCATCCTGCAAAACAAGAACTACTTTTGAAACCACTACGCATGTGCTGTATCACACTTCCTGTACTTATACTATACGTTGTCAGAGCAGAGACAGAGCAACAATTACAATAGGTGGTGTTACAACTGTCAAATCATCCAGCCGTGTCTAATTAGGGTTTTGGATGGGCGACTGCCGACAGACCTGTGTCTAATTATCACCAGGCGGTCTATGAATAACTAATGTAATTAGTTTGGAAACAGATAAAGATTTCGTTTACTGTCAACGCTTATTAAATTGCTTTTACGTATCTCATCATTCTGTTCTTTCTGTTTATATATAGTTATTTATATAAACGACACTAAAATGCAAATCCTTTTCTTTCCCTTTTTTTTTTTTTTTTGATATATGAATGTGAATTTATGACATGTCGAACAATAACTAAGACACCTTATGTATACAGCGACGGTCAGTTACATTAATGTACATTGTATATGCAGCAGTGGTCAGCCTTATACGGCGGCGGTCAGCCTCATCCAGTGGTGGCCTCATGCTTCATACATCGTTGATGAACCTCAAGCATCACACAACGGCAATCTCAGCCTCGAGCATCATACAGTTGTGGTCAGCCCAGAGGGTCATATAGCGGCAGTCTGCCTGAAGTCTCGTCCAGCGCTGGTCAGCCACAAGCCTCATACAGCGGTGGTCAGCCTCAAGCCTCATACAGCGGTGGTCAGCCTCAAGCCTTATGCAGCGGTGGTCAGTCTGAAGCCTCATACAGCGCTGGTCAGTCTGAAGCCTCATACAGCGCTGGTCAGTCCGAAGCCTTATACAGCGGTGGTTAGCTTAAAACGTCATACAACGGCAGGCAGTCACATACAGCGTTGATCAGTCTCATACAGCGGTGTTCAGTCACATACAGCGTTGATCAGCCTCATACAGCGGTGGTCAGTCTCATACAGCGGTGTTCAGTCTCATACAGCGGTGTTCAGTCTCAAACAGCGGTGGTCAGCCTGATACAGCGGTGGTCAGCCTCATACAGCGGTGGTCAGTCTCATACAGCGGTGGTCAGTCTCATACAGCGGTGGTCAGCCTCGTACAGCAGTGGTCAGTCTCATACAGCGGTGGTCAGTCTCATACAGCGGTGTTCAGTCTCATACAGCGGTGGTCACTCTCATACAGCGGTGGTCAGCCTCGTACAGCAGTGGTCAGTCTCATACAGCGGTGGTCAGTCTCATACAGCGGTGGTCAGTCTCATACAGCGGTGTTCAGTCTCATACAGCGGTGGTCAGCATCATACAGCGGTGGTCAGTCTCATACAGCGGTGGTCAGCATCATACAGCGGTGTTCAGCATCATACAGCGGTGTTCAGTCTCATACAGCGGTGTTCAGTCTCATACAGCGGTGGTCAGTCTCATACAGCGGTGTTCAGTCTCATACAGCGGTGGTCAGCATCATACAGCGTTGGTCAGTCTCATACAGCAGTGGTCAGTCTCATACAGCGGTGTTCAGTCTCATACAGCGGTGTTCAGTCTCATACAGCGGTGTTCAGCCTCATACAGCGGTGGTCAGCATCATACAGCGGTGTTCAGCCTCATACAACGGTGGTCAGTCTCATACAACGGTGGTCAGTCTCATACAGCGGCGTTCAGCCTCATACAGCGGTGTTCAGCCTCATACAGCGGTGTTCAGTCTCATACAACGGTGGTCAGTCTCATACAGCGGTGGTCAGTCTCATACAGCGGTGTTCAGTCTCATACAGCGGTGGTCAGCCTCATACAGCGGTGGTCACTCTCATACAGCGGTGTTCAGTCTCATACAGCGGTGTTCAGTCTCATACAACAGTGGTCAGTCTCATACAGCGGTGTTCAGTCTTATATAGCGGTGTTCAGTCTCATACAGCGGTGGTCAGTCTCATACAGCGGTGGTCAGTCTCATACAGCGGTGGTCAGTCTCATACAGCGGTGTTCTGTCTCATACAGCGGTGTTCTGTCTCATACAGCGGTGGTCAGCATCATACAGCGGTGGTCAGCATCATACAGCGGTGGTCAGTCTCATACAGCGGTGGTCACTCTCATACAGCGGTGGTCAGCATCATACAGCGGTGGTCAGTCTCATACAGCGGTGGTCACTCTCATACAGCGGTTGTCAGCATCATACAGCGGTGGTCAGTCTCATACAGCGGTGTTCAGTCTCATACAGCGGTGGTCAGTCTCATACAGCGGTGTTCAGTCTCATACAGCGGTGGTCAGTCTCATACAGCAGTGGTCAGCCTCATACAGCGGTGGTCAGTCTCATACAGCGGTGTTCAGTCTCATACAGCGGTGGTCAGCATCATACAGCGGTGGTCAGTCTCATACAGCTGTGGTCAGCCTGATACAGCGGTGGTCAGCCTCATACAGCGGTGTTCAGTCTCATACAGCGGCGTTCAGTCTCATACAGCGGTGTTCAGTCTCATACAGCGGTGGTCAGCCTCATACAGCGGTGGTCAGCCTCATACAGCGATGGACTGCCACAATTTTCATTCCACGTTGGTCAGCCTCATACAACGGTACTCAGTCTCATACAGCGGAGGTCAGCCTCATACAGCAGTGGTCAGTCTCATACAACAGTGGTCAGTTTCATACAGCGGTGGCCTCAGGCCTCATACACATGTCACCTGTCCTGCGACGATCAAAATGGATGTCAACAGCATAGCCGCCACTTCGATTTTTAAGCTCACAAGCGGTATTACCTGCGATTTTTATTTTATTGTTATCCTTAAAGTCCAGCTCAGACCATTCTTTTCTAAATACGATATGATTGATGTCTTTATTTTAGGTTCCAGACCCTTTTATTTCACCTAATACAGTGTCAACATCGAGACGCAATACACTCGCCGCCCTATTGTTTACATTATAATGACGAAAAGGCTACACTATTGCGTAGTTTTCGTTTATCAAAACGTCATTAATTGACTAATGAAGTCTCCTTTTTGTGAGAATGACTTTAATATGTTGTCTGTTGTTGACCATAACAATATAATTAGAAGTTAATTAGTAACAAAGATCCTTGTCGTCTGTATACGACAACAGAGAGGAGATGTCACGTTTTCTTGTCGTCTGTATACGACAACAGAGAGGAGACGTCACGTTTTGCTGTCGTCTGTATACGACAACGGGGAAGAGACGTCACGTTTTTTTGTCGTCTGTATACGACAACGGAGAGGAGACGTCACGTTTTCTTGTCGTCTGTATACGATAACAGAGAGGAGACGTCACGTTTTCTTGTCGTCTGTATACGAACAACGGGGAGGAACGTCACGTTTTGCTGTCGTCTGTATACGACACGGAGAGGAGACGACGTCACCGTTTTGCTGTCGTCTGTATACGACAACACAGAGGAGACGTCACGTTTTGCTGTCGTCTGTATACGACAACAGAGAGGAGACGTCACGTTTTCTTGTCGTCTGTATGCGACAACGGGGAGGAGACGTCACGTTTTGCTTGTCGTCTGTATACGACAACGAGGAGGAGACGTCACGTTTTCTTGTCATCTGTATACGACAACGGGGAAGAGACGTCACTTTTTCTTGTCGTCTGTATACGACAACGGGAAGAGACGTCACGTTTTCTTGTCGTCTGTATACGACAACGAGGGAGGAGACGTCACGTTTTCTTGTCGTCTGTATACGACAACGAGGAGGAGACGTCACGTTTTTTTGTCGTCTGTATACGACAACGGGGAGGAGACGTCACGTTTTCTTGTCGTCTGTATACGACAACAGAGAGGAGACGTCACGTTTTCTTGTCGTCTGTATACGACAACGGGGAGGAGACGTCACGTTTTCTTGTCGTCTGTATACGACAACGGGGAAGAGACGTCACGTTTTCTTGTCGTCTGTATACGATAACAGAGAGGAGACGTCACGTTTTGCTGTCGTCTGTATACGATAACAGAGAGGAGACGTCACGTTTTTCTGTCGTCTGTATACGACAACGGGGAAGATGTCACGTTTCTTGTCGTCTGTATACGACAACAGAGAGGAGACGTCACGTTTTCTTGTCGTCTGTATACGATAACAGAGAGGAGACGTCACGTTTTGCTGTCGTCTGTATACGACAACAGAGAGGAGACGTCACGTTTTGCTGTCGTCTGTATACGACAACAGGGAAGAGATGTCACGTTTTCTTGTCGTCTGTATACGACAACAGAGAGGAGACGTCACGTTTTCTTGTCGTCTGTATACGATAACAGAGAGGAGACGTCACGTTTTGCTGTCGTCTGTATACGATAACAGAGAGGAGACGTCACGTTTTGCTGTCGTCTGTATACGATAACAGAGAGGAGACGTCACGTTTTCTTGTCGTCTGTATACGACAACAGAGAGGAGACGTCACGTTTGTTTGTCGTCTGTATACGACAACGGGGAGGAGACGTCACGTTTTCTTGTCGTCTGTATACGACAACGGGGAGGAGACGTCACGTTTTGCTGTCGTCTGTATACGACAACGGAGAGGAGTCGTCACGTTTTTTGTTGTCTGTATACGAAAAACGGGGAGGAAAGAGTTTTAAGGCCCATTTTGTTGTCAGTTAATCCTTTACACAATTAACGGACGCTCCTCACGCACGACTAATTAGTTAGTGGGGTTCACACCGAAATGAATACCCACAACAAGTATGTTAATTGTCTGTGAATATTAAATCAATTACGATGGCTCCCTAAGGATATTTACATATTTATAAATTCGTCAACAACAAACTGTAATCCTTTTGCATCAACGCATTTCTGTCGGCTTCGGTAAAGGAATTGCATATTAAAATATGTATAATTACAATGTATTTTGTCTCACAATAGAATGGAACGACAATGCACTACATTGGTTATCTTTTATTGCATTTTTAATATTTATTATTTGAGTTAATCTTGACGTTTATAGAGGATTATTGATATCACGTCTGTTTGCGTCATGATTTCCTGCACGTATTCAAGGGTATCCGTCTTTCATGTCAGTCTGTCTGGTCAGTCTGTACACGAAGTGTATAGCTAGTTGATGTGTTTGTGCCAAGCAGACATACTATACATATAGACAGTGTGTTCCTGGGTTTCTCTCCACCTCCAATCTGTCTCGACTTTCCTTTTTTCCGTTTTATGATATAAAATGTACACACAGGTATTTATGTACAGTGTCACAATCACGTGGGTTGTTGTGAAAATGTTGAGGAGACAGGTTTTATCAATTGTCATAACATGTAATACAAACGTCTTGTTAACTTAGAAGAAAAAAAAAACCCATTTAAACCCAGCTGTCCCTAAATGACCGTATCTGTTGATAGGACGTTAAACGATATCAAACATACCTGAACGCTGCAAAAATGCTTTGTACGTCTCATAGGATGTATGGCGGAGTCGTGAAGGTGATAAACCAGTATCTAACACATAGGATGTAAGGCGGAGTCGTGTAGGCGATAAACCAGTAACTAACACATAGGATGTCAGACGGAGTCGTGTAGGGGGTAAAACCAGTAACTAACTAACACATAGGATGTAAGGCGGAGTCGTGTAGGTGATAAACAAGTAACTAACACCTAGGACGTAAGGCGGAGTCGTGTAGGTGGTAAACCAGTAAATAACACCTAGGATGTATGGCGGAGTCGTGAAGGTGATAAACCAGTAAATAACACCTAGGATGTATGGCGGAGTCGTGTAGGCGGTAAACCAGTAAATAACACCTAGGATGTATGGCGGAGTCGTGTAGGCGGTAAACCAGTAAATAACACCTAGGATGTATGGCGGAGTCGTGTAGGTGGTAAACCAGTAACTAACACATAGGATGTAAGGCGGAGTCGTGTAGGTGATAAACAAGTAACTAACACCTAGGACGTAAGGCGGAGTCGTGTAGGTGGTAAACCAGTAAATAACACCTAGGATGTATGGCGGAGTCGTGAAGGTGATAAACCAGTAAATAACACCTAGGATGTATGGCGGAGTCGTGTAGGCGGTAAACCAGTAAATAACACCTAGGATGTATGGCGGAGTCGTGTAGGCGGTAAACCAGTAAATAACACCTAGGATGTATGGCGGAGTCGTGTAGGTGGTAAACCAGTAACTAACACATAGGATGTAAGGCGGAGTCGTGTAGGTGGTAAACCAGTAACTAACACCTAGGATGTAAGGCGGAATCGTGTAGGCGGTAAACAAGTAACTAACACATACATGTATGATGTCAGGCGGAGTCGTGTAGGTGATAAACCAGTTAATAACACCTAGGATGTAAGGCGGAGTCGTGTAGGCGGTAAACAAGTAACTAACACATACATGTATGATGTCAGGCGGAGTCGTGTAGGTGATAAACCAGTAAATAACACCTAGGATGTAAGGCGGAGTCGTGTAGGCGGTAAACCAATAACTAACACATAGGATGTAAGGCGGAGTCGTGTAGGCGGTAAAACAATAACTAACTAACACATAGGATGTCAGGCGGAGTCATGTAGGCGGTAAACCAGTAAATAACACCTAGGATGTATGGCGGAGTCGTGTAGGTGGTAAACCAGTAAATAACACCTAGGATGTCAGGCGGAGTCGTGTAGGTGATAAACCAGTAAATAACACCTAGGATGTATGGCGGAGTCGTGTAGGCGGTAAACCAGTAAATAACACATAGGATGTAAGGCGGAGTCGTGTAGGTGGTAAACCAGTAACTAACACATAGGATGTAAGGCGGAGTCGTGTAGGTGGTAAACCAGTAACTAACTAACACATAGGATGTAAGGCGGAGTCGTGTAGGTGGTAAACCAGTAACTAACTAACACATAGGAGGTAAGTCGGAGTCGTGTAGGCGGTAAACCAATAACTAACACATAGGATGTAAGGCGGAGTCATGTAGACGGTAAACCAGTAACTAACACATAGGATCTAAGGCGGAGTCGTGTAGGTGGTAAACCAATAACTAACTAACACCTAGGATGTCAGGCGGAGTCGTGTAGGTGATAAACCAGTAACTAACACATAGGATCTAAGGCGGAGTCGTGTAGGTGGTAAACCAATAACTAACTAACACCTAGGATGTCAGGCGGAGTCGTGTAGGCGGTAAACCAGTAACTAACACATAGGATCTAAGGCGGAGTCGTGTAGGTGGTAAACCAGTAACTAACACATAGGATGTAAGGCGGAGTCGTGTAGGAGATAAACCAGTAACTAACACCTAGCATGCAAGGCGGAGTCGTGTAGGTGGTAAACCAATAACTAACTAACACCTAGGATGTCAGGCGGAGTCGTGTAGGCGGTAAACAAGTAACTAATTAACACATAGGATGTAAGACGGAGTCTTGTAGGCGGTAAACCAATAACTAACTAACACCTAGGATGTCAGGCGGGGTCATGTAGGCGATAAACCAGTAACTAACACATAGGATGTAAGGCGGAGTCGTGTAGGTGGTAAACCAGTAACTAACACATAGGTTGTAAGGCGGAGTCGTGTAGGGGGGAAAAATAACTAACTAACACATAGGATGTAAGGCGGAGTCGTGTAGGCGGTAAACCAGTAACTAACTAACACCTAGGATGTCAGGCGGGGTCATGTAGGCGATAAACCAGTAACTAACACATAGGATGTAAGGCGGAGTCGTGTAGGTGGTAAACCAGTAACTAACACATAGGATGTAAGGCGGAGTCGTGTAGGGGGAAAAAAACTAACTAACACATAGGATGTAAGGCGGAGTCATGTAGGTGATAAACCAGTAACTAACACATAGGATGTCAGACGGAGTCATGTAGGTGGTAAACCAGTAACTAACACATAGGATGTCAGACGGAGTCATGTAGGCGATAAACCAGTAACTAACACATAGGATGTCAGGCGGAGTCGTGTAGGCGATAAACCAGTAACTAACACATAGGATGTAAGGCGGAGTCGTGTAGGCGGTAAACCAGTTACTAACACATAGGATGTCAGACGGAGTCATGTAGGTGGTAAACCAGTAACTAACACATAGGATGTCAGACGGAGTCATGTAGGCGATAAACCAGTAACTAACACATAGGATGTCAGGCGGAGTCGTGTAGGCGATAAACCAGTAGCTAACACATAGGATGTAAGGCGGAGTCGTGTAGGCGGTAAACCAGTTACTAACACATAGGATGTCAGACAGAGTCATGTAGGCGATAAACCAGTAACTAACACATAGGATGTCAGGCGGAGTCGTGTAGGTGATAAAACAATAACTAACACATAGGATGTCAGGCGGAGTCGTGTAGGTGATAAAACAATAACTAACACATAGGATGTCAGGCGGAGTCGTGTAGGCGGTAAACCAGTAACTAACACCTAGGATGTAAGGCGGAGTCGTGTAGGCGGTAAACCAATAACTAGCTAACACATAGGATGTCAGGCGGAGTCATGTAGGTGGTAAACAAGTAACTAACTAACACATAGGATGTAAGGCGGAGTCGTGTAGGCGGTAAACAAGTAACTAACTAACACATAGGATGTAAGGCGGAGTCGTGTAGGCGGTAAAAATGTAACTAACACATAGGATGTAAGGCGGAGTCATGTAGGCGGTAAACCAGTAACTAACACATAGGATGTAAGGCGGAGTCATGTAGGCGGTAAACCAATAACTAACTAACACATAGGATGTCAGGCGGAGTCGTGTTGGCGGTAAACAAGTAACTAACACATACATGTATGATGTCAGGCGGAGTCGTGTAGGTGATAAACCAGTAACTAACTAACACATAGGATGTAAGGCGGAGTCGTGTAGGCGGTAAAATAGTAACTAACACATAGGATGTCAGACGGAGTCATGTAGGCGGTAAACAAGTAACTAACTAACACCTAGGATGTCAGACGGAGTCATGAAGGCGTTAAAACAATAACTAACTAACACATAGGATTTAAGGCGGAGTCATGTAGGCGGTAAACAAGTAACTAACTAACACCTAGGTTGTCAGACGGAGTCGTGTAGGCGGTAAACATGTAACTAACTAACACATAGGATGTCAGACGGAGTCATGTAGGCGTAAACAAGTAACTAACTAACACATAGGATGTCAGGCGGAGTCGTGTAGGTGGTAAACCAGTAACTAACTAACACCTAGGATGTCAGGCGGAGTCGTGTAGGTGGTAAACCAGTAACTAACACATAGGATGTAAGGCGGAGTCGTGTAGGTGGTAAACCAGTAACTAACACATAGGATGTAAGGCGGAGTCGTGTAGGCGGTAAAACAATAACTAACTAACACATAGGATGTAAGGCGGAGTCGTGTAGGCGGTAAACTAGTAACTAACACATAGGATGTAAGGCGGAATCGTGTAGGCGGTAAACAAGTAACTAACACATACATGTATGATGTCAGGCGGAGTCGTGTAGGTGATAAACCAGTTAATAACACCTAGGATGTAAGGCGGAGTCGTGTAGGCGGTAAACAAGTAACTAACACATACATGTATGATGTCAGGCGGAGTCATGTAGGTGATATACCAGTAAATAACACCTAGGATGTAAGGCGGAGTCGTGTAGGCGGTAAACCAATAACTAACACATAGGATGTAAGGCGGAGTCGTGTAGGCGGTAAAACAATAACTAACTAACACATAGGATGTCAGGCGGAGTCATGTAGGCGGTAAACCAGTAAATAACACCTAGGATGTATGGCGGAGTCGTGTAGGTGGTAAACCAGTAAATAACACCTAGGGTGTCAGGCGGAGTCGTGTAGGTGATAAACCAGTAAATAACACCTAGGATGTATGGCGGAGTCGTGTAGGCGGTAAACCAGTAAATAACACATAGGATGTAAGGCGGAGTCGTGTAGGTGGTAAACCAGTAACTAACACATAGGATGTAAGGCGGAGTCGTGTAGGTGGTAAACCAGTAACTAACTAACACATAGGATGTAAGGCGGAGTCGTGTAGGTGGTAAACCAGTAACTAACTAACACATAGGAGGTAAGTCGGAGTCGTGTAGGCGGTAAACCAATAACTAACACATAGGATGTAAGGCGGAGTCATGTAGACGGTAAACCAGTAACTAACACATAGGATCTAAGGCGGAGTCGTGTAGGTGGTAAACCAATAACTAACTAACACCTAGGATGTCAGGCGGAGTCGTGTAGGTGATAAACCAGTAACTAACACATAGGATCTAAGGCGGAGTCGTGTAGGTGGTAAACCAATAACTAACTAACACCTAGGATGTCAGGCGGAGTCGTGTAGGCGGTAAACCAGTAACTAACACATAGGATCTAAGGCGGAGTCGTGTAGGTGGTAAACCAGTAACTAACACATAGGATGTAAGGCGGAGTCGTGTAGGAGATAAACCAGTAACTAACACCTAGCATGCAAGGCTGAGTCGTGTAGGTGGTAAACCAATAACTAACTAACACCTAGGATGTCAGGCGGAGTCGTGTAGGCGGTAAACAAGTAACTAATTAACACATAGGATGTAAGACGGAGTCTTGTAGGCGGTAAACCAATAACTAACTAACACCTAGGATGTCAGGCGGGGTCATGTAGGCGATAAACCAGTAACTAACACATAGGATGTAAGGCGGAGTCGTGTAGGTGGTAAACCAGTAACTAACACATAGGTTGTAAGGCGGAGTCGTGTAGGGGGGAAAAATAACTAACTAACACATAGGATGTAAGGCGGAGTCATGTAGGCGGTAAACAAGTAACTAACTAACACCTAGGATGTCAGGCGGGGTCATGTAGGCGATAAACCAGTAACTAACACATAGGATGTAAGGCGGAGTCGTGTAGGTGGTAAACCAGTAACTAACACATAGGATGTAAGGCGGAGTCGTGTAGGGGAAAAAAAAACTAACTAACACATAGGATGTAAGGCGGAGTCATGTAGGTGATAAACCAGTAACTAACACATAGGATGTCAGACGGAGTCATGTAGGTGGTAAACCAGTAACTAACACATAGGATGTCAGACGGAGTCGTGTAGGTGATAAACAAGTAACTAACACCTAGGACGTAAGGCGGAGTCGTGTAGGTGGTAAACCAGTAAATAACACCTAGGATGTATGGCGGAGTCGTGAAGGTGATAAACCAGTAAATAACACCTAGGATGTATGGCGGAGTCGTGTAGGCGGTAAACCAGTAAATAACACCTAGGATGTATGGCGGAGTCGTGTAGGCGGTAAACCAGTAAATAACACCTAGGATGTATGGCGGAGTCGTGTAGGTGGTAAACCAGTAACTAACACATAGGATGTAAGGCGGAGTCGTGTAGGTGATAAACAAGTAACTAACACCTAGGACGTAAGGCGGAGTCGTGTAGGTGGTAAACCAGTAAATAACACCTAGGATGTATGGCGGAGTCGTGAAGGTGATAAACCAGTAAATAACACCTAGGATGTATGGCGGAGTCGTGTAGGCGGTAAACCAGTAAATAACACCTAGGATGTATGGCGGAGTCGTGTAGGCGGTAAACCAGTAAATAACACCTAGGATGTATGGCGGAGTCGTGTAGGTGGTAAACCAGTAACTAACACATAGGATGTAAGGCGGAGTCGTGTAGGTGATAAACCAGTAACTAACACCTAGGATGTAAGGCGGAATCGTGTAGGCGGTAAACAAGTAACTAACACATACATGTATGATGTCAGGCGGAGTCGTGTAGGTGATAAACCAGTTAATAACACCTAGGATGTAAGGCGGAGTCGTGTAGGCGGTAAACAAGTAACTAACACATACATGTATGATGTCAGGCGGAGTCATGTAGGTGATATACCAGTAAATAACACCTAGGATGTAAGGCGGAGTCGTGTAGGCGGTAAACCAATAACTAACACATAGGATGTAAGGCGGAGTCGTGTAGGCGGTAAAACAATAACTAACTAACACATAGGATGTCAGGCGGAGTCATGTAGGCGGTAAACCAGTAAATAACACCTAGGATGTATGGCGGAGTCGTGTAGGTGGTAAACCAGTAAATAACACCTAGGGTGTCAGGCGGAGTCGTGTAGGTGATAAACCAGTAAATAACACCTAGGATGTATGGCGGAGTCGTGTAGGCGGTAAACCAGTAAATAACACATAGGATGTAAGGCGGAGTCGTGTAGGTGGTAAACCAGTAACTAACACATAGGATGTAAGGCGGAGTCGTGTAGGTGGTAAACCAGTAACTAACTAACACATAGGATGTAAGGCGGAGTCGTGTAGGTGGTAAACCAGTAACTAACTAACACATAGGAGGTAAGTCGGAGTCGTGTAGGCGGTAAACCAATAACTAACACATAGGATGTAAGGCGGAGTCATGTAGACGGTAAACCAGTAACTAACACATAGGATCTAAGGCGGAGTCGTGTAGGTGGTAAACCAATAACTAACTAACACCTAGGATGTCAGGCGGAGTCGTGTAGGTGATAAACCAGTAACTAACACATAGGATCTAAGGCGGAGTCGTGTAGGTGGTAAACCAATAACTAACTAACACCTAGGATGTCAGGCGGAGTCGTGTAGGCGGTAAACCAGTAACTAACACATAGGATCTAAGGCGGAGTCGTGTAGGTGGTAAACCAGTAACTAACACATAGGATGTAAGGCGGAGTCGTGTAGGAGATAAACCAGTAACTAACACCTAGCATGCAAGGCGGAGTCGTGTAGGTGGTAAACCAATAACTAACTAACACCTAGGATGTCAGGCGGAGTCGTGTAGGCGGTAAACAAGTAACTAATTAACACATAGGATGTAAGACGGAGTCTTGTAGGCGGTAAACCAATAACTAACTAACACCTAGGATGTCAGGCGGGGTCATGTAGGCGATAAACCAGTAACTAACACATAGGATGTAAGGCGGAGTCGTGTAGGTGGTAAACCAGTAACTAACACATAGGTTGTAAGGCGGAGTCGTGTAGGGGGGAAAAATAACTAACTAACACATAGGATGTAAGGCGGAGTCGTGTAGGCGGTAAACCAGTAACTAACTAACACCTAGGATGTCAGGCGGGGTCATGTAGGCGATAAACCAGTAACTAACACATAGGATGTAAGGCGGAGTCGTGTAGGTGGTAAACCAGTAACTAACACATAGGATGTAAGGCGGAGTCGTGTAGGGGGAAAAAACTAACTAACACATAGGATGTAAGGCGGAGTCATGTAGGTGATAAACCAGTAACTAACACATAGGATGTCAGACGGAGTCATGTAGGTGGTAAACCAGTAACTAACACATAGGATGTCAGACGGAGTCATGTAGGCGATAAACCAGTAACTAACACATAGGATGTCAGGCGGAGTCGTGTAGGCGATAAACCAGTAACTAACACATAGGATGTAAGGCGGAGTCGTGTAGGCGGTAAACCAGTTACTAACACATAGGATGTCAGACGGAGTCATGTAGGTGGTAAACCAGTAACTAACACATAGGATGTCAGACGGAGTCATGTAGGCGATAAACCAGTAACTAACACATAGGATGTCAGGCGGAGTCGTGTAGGCGATAAACCAGTAGCTAACACATAGGATGTAAGGCGGAGTCGTGTAGGCGGTAAACCAGTTACTAACACATAGGATGTCAGACAGAGTCATGTAGGCGATAAACCAGTAACTAACACATAGGATGTCAGGCGGAGTCGTGTAGGTGATAAAACAATAACTAACACATAGGATGTCAGGCGGAGTCGTGTAGGTGATAAAACAATAACTAACACATAGGATGTCAGGCGGAGTCGTGTAGGCGGTAAACCAGTAACTAACACCTAGGATGTAAGGCGGAGTCGTGTAGGCGGTAAACCAATAACTAGCTAACACATAGGATGTCAGGCGGAGTCATGTAGGTGGTAAACAAGTAACTAACTAACACATAGGATGTAAGGCGGAGTCGTGTAGGCGGTAAACAAGTAACTAACTAACACATAGGATGTAAGGCGGAGTCGTGTAGGCGGTAAAAATGTAACTAACACATAGGATGTAAGGCGGAGTCATGTAGGCGGTAAACCAGTAACTAACACATAGGATGTAAGGCGGAGTCATGTAGGCGGTAAACCAATAACTAACTAACACATAGGATGTCAGGCGGAGTCGTGTTGGCGGTAAACAAGTAACTAACACATACATGTATGATGTCAGGCGGAGTCGTGTAGGTGATAAACCAGTAACTAACTAACACATAGGATGTAAGGCGGAGTCGTGTAGGCGGTAAAATAGTAACTAACACATAGGATGTCAGACGGAGTCATGTAGGCGGTAAACAAGTAACTAACTAACACCTAGGATGTCAGACGGAGTCATGAAGGCGTTAAAACAATAACTAACTAACACATAGGATTTAAGGCGGAGTCATGTAGGCGGTAAACAAGTAACTAACTAACACCTAGGTTGTCAGACGGAGTCGTGTAGGCGGTAAACATGTAACTAACTAACACATAGGATGTCAGACGGAGTCATGTAGGCGTAAACAAGTAACTAACTAACACATAGGATGTCAGGCGGAGTCGTGTAGGTGGTAAACCAGTAACTAACTAACACCTAGGATGTCAGGCGGAGTCGTGTAGGTGGTAAACCAGTAACTAACACATAGGATGTAAGGCGGAGTCGTGTAGGTGGTAAACCAGTAACTAACACATAGGATGTAAGGCGGAGTCGTGTAGGCGGTAAAACAATAACTAACTAACACATAGGATGTAAGGCGGAGTCGTGTAGGCGGTAAACTAGTAACTAACACATAGGATGTAAGGCGGAGTCGTGTAGGCGGTAAACAAGTAACTAACACATACATGTATGATGTCAGGCGGAGTCGTGTAGGTGATAAACCAGTTAATAACACCTAGGATGTAAGGCGGAGTCGTGTAGGCGGTAAACAAGTAACTAACACATACATGTATGATGTCAGGCGGAGTCATGTAGGTGATATACCAGTAAATAACACCTAGGATGTAAGGCGGAGTCGTGTAGGCGGTAAACCAATAACTAACACATAGGATGTAAGGCGGAGTCGTGTAGGCGGTAAAACAATAACTAACTAACACATAGGATGTCAGGCGGAGTCATGTAGGCGGTAAACCAGTAAATAACACCTAGGATGTATGGCGGAGTCGTGTAGGTGGTAAACCAGTAAATAACACCTAGGGTGTCAGGCGGAGTCGTGTAGGTGATAAACCAGTAAATAACACCTAGGATGTATGGCGGAGTCGTGTAGGCGGTAAACCAGTAAATAACACATAGGATGTAAGGCGGAGTCGTGTAGGTGGTAAACCAGTAACTAACACATAGGATGTAAGGCGGAGTCGTGTAGGTGGTAAACCAGTAACTAACTAACACATAGGATGTAAGGCGGAGTCGTGTAGGTGGTAAACCAGTAACTAACTAACACATAGGAGGTAAGTCGGAGTCGTGTAGGCGGTAAACCAATAACTAACACATAGGATGTAAGGCGGAGTCATGTAGACGGTAAACCAGTAACTAACACATAGGATCTAAGGCGGAGTCGTGTAGGTGGTAAACCAATAACTAACTAACACCTAGGATGTCAGGCGGAGTCGTGTAGGTGATAAACCAGTAACTAACACATAGGATCTAAGGCGGAGTCGTGTAGGTGGTAAACCAATAACTAACTAACACCTAGGATGTCAGGCGGAGTCGTGTAGGCGGTAAACCAGTAACTAACACATAGGATCTAAGGCGGAGTCGTGTAGGTGGTAAACCAGTAACTAACACATAGGATGTAAGGCGGAGTCGTGTAGGAGATAAACCAGTAACTAACACCTAGCATGCAAGGCTGAGTCGTGTAGGTGGTAAACCAATAACTAACTAACACCTAGGATGTCAGGCGGAGTCGTGTAGGCGGTAAACAAGTAACTAATTAACACATAGGATGTAAGACGGAGTCTTGTAGGCGGTAAACCAATAACTAACTAACACCTAGGATGTCAGGCGGGGTCATGTAGGCGATAAACCAGTAACTAACACATAGGATGTAAGGCGGAGTCGTGTAGGTGGTAAACCAGTAACTAACACATAGGTTGTAAGGCGGAGTCGTGTAGGGGGGAAAAATAACTAACTAACACATAGGATGTAAGGCGGAGTCATGTAGGCGGTAAACAAGTAACTAACTAACACCTAGGATGTCAGGCGGGGTCATGTAGGCGATAAACCAGTAACTAACACATAGGATGTAAGGCGGAGTCGTGTAGGTGGTAAACCAGTAACTAACACATAGGATGTAAGGCGGAGTCGTGTAGGGGGAAAAAAAACTAACTAACACATAGGATGTAAGGCGGAGTCATGTAGGTGATAAACCAGTAACTAACACATAGGATGTCAGACGGAGTCATGTAGGTGGTAAACCAGTAACTAACACATAGGATGTCAGACGGAGTCATGTAGGCGATAAACCAGTAACTAACACATAGGATGTCAGGCGGAGTCGTGTAGGCGATAAACCAGTAACTAACACATAGGATGTAAGGCGGAGTCGTGTAGGCGGTAAACCAGTTACTAACACATAGGATGTCAGACGGAGTCATGTAGGTGGTAAACCAGTAACTAACACATAGGATGTCAGACGGAGTCATGTAGGCGATAAACCAGTAACTAACACATAGGATGTCAGGCGGAGTCGTGTAGGCGATAAACCAGTAGCTAACACATAGGATGTAAGGCGGAGTCGTGTAGGCGGTAAACCAGTTACTAACACATAGGATGTCAGACGGAGTCATGTAGGCGATAAACCAGTAACTAACACATAGGATGTCAGGCGGAGTCGTGTAGGTGATAAAACAATAACTAACACATAGGATGTCAGGCGGAGTCGTGTAGGTGATAAAACAATAACTAACACATAGGATGTCAGGCAGAGTCGTGTAGGCGGTAAACCAGTAACTAACACCTAGGATGTAAGGCGGAGTCGTGTAGGCGGTAAACCAATAACTAGCTAACACATAGGATGTCAGGCGGAGTCATGTAGGTGGTAAACAAGTAACTAACTAACACATAGGATGTCAGGCGGAGTCGTGTAGTGGTAAACCATAACTAACAACACATAGGATGTAGTCAGGCGGAAGTCGGTAGGTGGTAAACCAGTAACTAACACATAGGATGTAAGGCGGAGTCGTGTAGGCGGTAAACATAGTAACTAACACATAGGATGTAAGGCGGAGTGTGTAGGCGGTAAAACAAGTACAACTAACACATAGGATGTAAGCGGAGTCTGTAGGCGGTAAACAAACTAACTAACACATAGGATTACGGCGGAGTCATGTAGGCGGTAAACAAGTACTAATACACATAGATTTCAGACGGAGTCGTGTAGGCGGTAAACAAGTAATACACATAGGATGTCAGCGGAGTCGTAGTAGACTGGCGGAGTGTTAGGGAACCATAACAAAAACATGGATGTAAGGCAGATCGTTAGGCGGTTAACCACATAGGATACTTGGTGGAAAACTAACATAGGATGTAAGCGGAGTCGTGTAGGCGGTAAACCAGTAACTAACACATAGGATGTAAGGCGGAGTCTGTAGGCGGTAAACTAGTAACTAACACATAGGATGTAGGCGGAGTCGTGTAGGAGCGTAACATAACTAAAAGGCATAGGAGTCAAGACGGAAAGTAGGCGGTAAGAGTGAAGTAACACTAACATAGGATGAGGGCGTGTGTGAGGCGGTAACAAGTAACTAACAAGATAAGGGATTAGTAGGGGTAAACAGTAGTACTAAACATAAGAAGCCAGAGTGTAGGGGTAACAGTAAACATAAATAAACCTACTGGTGAACAAGCACATGAGGCGTAAAAGGTAACTAACTAGGATTAAGGGAGGGTCAGTAGGGGTAAACAAGTAAAACTAAAGACTAGCAGAGGACGTGTAGGCGGTAAAAGCAATAACTAAACATAGGATGTCAAAAGGATGTAGGCGTAAAGCAAGTAACAATAACAAAAGGATGGAGGAGGTGTAGGGGTAAACCATAAACTAAACACTAGAGTCAGGCGGAGCTGGTAGGTGGTAACGATAAACTAACAACACGAAACAGGGGGAGTCGTGTAGGTGGTAAACCAGTAACAACACATAGGATCTAAGGCGGAGAGTCGTGTAGGTGGTAAACCAATAACTAAACTAACACCTAGGATGTCAGGCGGAGTCGTGTAGGCTGGGAAACAGTAACTAACACATAGGATCAAAGGCGGAGGTCGTGTAGGTGTAACCAGTAACTAACACATAGGATGTAAGGCGGAGTGTGTAGGAGATAAACCGTAACTAACACCTAGCATGCAAGGCGGAGTCGTGTAGGTGGTAAACCAATAACTAACTAACACCTAGGATGTCAGGCGGAGTCGTGTAGGCGGTAAACAAGTAACTAATAACACATAGGATGTAAGACGGAGTCTTGTAGGCGGTAAACCCATAACTAACCTAACACCTGGATGTCAGGCGGGGTCATGTAGGCGATAAACCCAGTAACTAACACATAGGATGTAAGGCGGAGTCGTGTAGTGGTAAACCAGTAACTAACACATAGGTTGTAAGGCGGAGTCGTGTAGGGGGGAAAAAATAACTAACTAACACATAGGAGGTAAGGCGGATGTCATGTAGGCGGTAAACAAGTAACTAACAACACCTAGGATGTCAGGCGGGGTCATGTAGGCGATAAACCAGTAACTAACACATAGGAAGTAAGGCGGAGTCGTGTAGGTGGTAAACCAAGTAACAACCATAGGATGTAGGCGGATGTTAGGGGTAACACATAACTAACAATCAGGATGTCAGACGGAGTCGTAGGGGTAAACTAGTAAACTAACATAGGGTACGGAGTGGTAGGGTAAAATAACGTACAACAAGATGAGGAGCAGTAGGCGTAAGCGTAACACATAAACGAACATAGTGGCGAAAGCGATACTAGGGTAAACCGGTCTAGAAAAGACTAACGGGATGTAGGTGGTAAACTAAACAAATAACACCTAGGATGTCAGGGAGTCGGTAAAGAACCAAACATAGAAGGCGAGGTGAGGCGGTAAAAACAACACAGTGAGGCATAGAGTATCTACAACAGGTACAGCGAAAGTCGGTAGGCGAGCAGGTAGCAAACAGTAACTAACACATAGGTAAAGGCGGAGTGTGTAGGGTAAAAATAAAACATAGGGAGCGGATCAATGGAGTAAAGTAATAAATAGGAGTCGAGTATGTGGTAAAACACTAACACAATAGGATGTCAGGCGGAGTCGTGTTGGCGGTAACAAGTAACTACACATACAGGTATGATGTCAGGCGGAGTCGTGTAGGTGTCTAAACCAGTAACTAACTAACACATAGGAATGTAAGTCGGAGTCGTGTAGGCGTAAAATAGTAACTAACACATAGGATGTCAAAACGGAGTCATGTATGCGGTAAACAAGTAAACTAACTACCCCTAGATGTCAGACGGATCATGACGGCGTTCAACAATAACTAACTAGCAATAGGTTTTCCAGACGGAGTCGTGTAGGCGGTAAACATGTAACTAACTAACTAACACATAGGATGTCAGAACGGAGTCATGTATGCGTAAACAAGTAACTACTACACATAGGATGTCAGGCGGAGTCGTGTAGGTGGTAAACCAGTAACTAACTAACACCTAGGATGTCAGGCGGAGTCGTGTAGGTGGTAAACCAGTAACTAACACATAGGATGTAAGGCGGAGTCGTGTAGGTGGTAAACCAGTAACTAACACATAGGATGTAAGGCGGAGTCGTGTAGGCGGTAAAACAATAACTAACTAACACATAGGATGTAAGGCGGAGTCGTGTAGGCGGTAAACTAGTAACTAACGGAGTCGTGTAGGCGGTAAACTAGTAACTAACACATAGGATGTAAGGCGGAGACATGTAGGCGATAAACAAGTAACTACCTAACACATAGGATATCAGACGGAGTCATGTAGGCGGTAAACAAGTAACTAAGTTGCACATAGGATATCAGACGGAGTCGTGTAGACGGTAAAACCATTAACTAACACATAGGATGTCAAGCAGAGTCGTATAGGCGGTAACCAGTAACTAACTAACACATAGGATGTCAGGCGGAGTCGTATAGGCGGTAAACCAATAACTAACACATAGGATGTAAGGCGGTATCATGTAGGCGGTAAAACTATAACTGACTAACACATAGGATGTAAGGCGAAGTCGTGTAGGCGGTAAACAAGTAACTAACTAACACATAGGATTTAAGGCGGTGTCATGTAGGCGGTAAAACAGTAACTAACACCTAGGATGTAAGGCGGAGTCATGTAGGCGGTAAACAAGTAACTAACTAACACCTAGGATGTAAGGCGGAGTCATGTAGGCGGTAAACAAGTAACTAACACCTAGGATGTAAGGCGGAGTCGTGTAGGCGGTAAACCAATAACTAACACATATGATGTCAGACGGAGTCGTGTAGGCGGTAAACTAGTAACTAACACATAGGATGTAAGGCGGAGTCGTGTAGGCGGTAAAATAGTAACGAACACATATGATGGAAGGCGTAGTCATGTAGGCGGTAAACCAATAACTAACACATAGGATGTAAGGCGGAGTCGTGTAAGTGATAAACCAGTAACTAACACATAGGATGTAAGGCGGAGTCGTGTAGGCGGTAAAATAGTAACGAACACATAGGATGGAAGGCGTAGTCATGTAGGCGGTAAACAAGTAACTAACACATAGGATGTAAGGCGGAGTCGTGTAAGTGATAAACCAGTAACTAACACATAGGATGTAAGGCGGAGTCGTGTAGGCGGTAAAATAGTAACTAACACCTAGGATGTAAGGCGGAGTCGTGTAGGCGGTAAACCAATAACTAACACATAGGATGTAAGGCGGAGTCGTGTAGGCGGTAAAATAGTAACGAACACATAGGATGGAAGGCGTAGTCATGTAGGCGGTAAACAAGTAACTAACACATAGGATGTAAGGCGGAGTCGTGTAGAGGGTAAACTAGTAACTAACACATAGGATGTAAGGCGGAGTCGTGTAGGCGTTAAACCAATAACTAACACATAGGATGTAAGGCGGAGTCGTGTAGGCGGTAAAATAGTAACTAACACCTAGGATGTAAGGCGGAGTCACGAAGGCGGTAAACCAATAACTAAATAACACATAGGATGTAAGACGGAGTCGTGTAGGCGGTTAACTAGTAACTAACACATAGGATGTAAGGCGGAGTCATGTAGGCGGTAAACCAGTAACTAACAGTCAGGTATTGTTATTACAAAGCTATACAAAGAAGTAACCATCCAATCATGTATTTAGATTGCATTCATCGCCAATATGAACGCAATCTGAGGTACACATAATGAACAACTATGTGTGAAGTTGATTTTATTATAAACGACAATGTATTATGATCAATATTCAAGAAGCAATATGTGATATTCATGATCTCATAGTCGGATACCCACTTTTGATAGCGCTACACTAACCAACCATATATCCCGTGGGTCTACTCGGTGAAGAAAAATCTTTTCAATAACGACTTTTTGATTGGCTCCGTCACATTTTCCTTTCGGAATTTCAGCCAGTCAGATTGAAGATAACATAATGCTTTATAGAAGCTGCATATCAGCATTTGCGACGAGTGATCTCGAAAATGTAGTTCAGAAATTCAAAATTAACGGGTAAACCTATTCATCAGATTATCATTGATACCCGTTTGTCTGACAAAGATGTCTTCCCATCAAAGTCGGTTACAAGGGATTTCAGCCAATGAGAACACCGCTATGTCAACAAATTACATACTACGCAAACAGGACATCACAAGATCAGTGCCATACTATGTGGTACTCGTTTAAAACGCTAAACTATGTTAACAGGTTTCTATCATAGAGTGACGTCATTTAAAAAAAAATTGAAACGGGGATGATACGTGTCACGTAGTGTATTGTAATTAGCCGTGGGTATCCGATGATCTCATTAACTAAGCAATATTAAGTTATAAACGATTATGATAAAAGGACTTTGCTTCAACATGATTTTTATATCAACTAAAATACATGTACATACACTTTATCACAACTTATACTAAGATATATGGTATTAATCACATAACATCCGAAAACTGGTTCATTGGGATTTCACGACATGGCGAGATGATCTAATGGAAATCGACATATCCACCAATAGATATAAACTACTGATTATTGTGTACTACGTCATGATCTCATACTTCCTGTTATTCACTGTTTAATACGTCATGATCTCACGCTTCCGTTTCGAATGAAATAATGAGGAAGAATTGCAGTTCCAGGAGTCTCTGGTGAAATCCTTTGATCGAATATTTATGTACAAGACACAATCAAGATATTTGTTAAAATGGTCACATTTGAGTGGATTAATGTTATCATACTCCATCCAGAGAAAACTGTATCAGCGCCAAGTATTCAATTATTGAGGGCCGTAACTCAAGAAGCCAACGATGAAATGCTTCTGACCAAATAGTTATGCATAAAACACATTTTAAAGATTTCTCCACTGGTCTCATCCTTAGAGGATTGTAGGAGCGCCCTTGTTGTTCTTCAGTACGCCTCATACCCACGTCTCTGGGAAGATTTATTCTTTGCGCAGACAATACAGGCGAACAGTACCAACAGAATCTGAAATAATGACAAGAAGAGACAAAAATGAAAATAGTGATATAGAAATAATCCTTGTACTTTAACCAACCAAAGACGAAATCGTTAATAATTCGGACTAATTGGTATAATCTTATACTGTACCGTGGACAGGGATACTTCATTCCGAATTTAAGATTGTCCCATGGAGCATACGCCGAAAATAATAACGTCATCAATATGCGAAGTTGTTACTGAACATGAAATGATGACATAACGCTATTGTGAGTAACGTCATAGAGCCTATAAGCTATCTTTACCTACCCCGTGTGAGATCGATTTTTTCTCTTACCCTGGGCAGAGTTATTTACAGTTTTACCTTTCAAACTCTTACATAAAGTATTGGATATCAATCCTAGTCTTGAGACAGGCTAAACGTTCTCAACAATCGTGTGACATATCGCCAACAATACAATGACGTCACGCCGACAATGTTTTGGATTGATGAGACGTTTGTATCACATACATAAACATGTAAACAGGGTAAGGGGAAAACGATCATTCACCCCCCGACCCCCCCCCCCCCCCCCCCCCCCCCCCCCCCCCCCCCACCCCATTGGGAGTGAGAGAGGGGATATCAACCCTTTGGGAGGTTCTTAAGCTGCCAAATACGAGGCTTGTCGCGTGATTGGCAGCCTATTATCTTACCCCAAGGGTTGAAACCCCTATCTCACTCCCGAAGGGATTAACTATTCTAATAATCCCATACCTAGCAACCACGGGATTGTCCTGCGAAGTATGAGTGATAGAAAGTCGTTACTAGAATTCACGTGTTTCGTATGACATATCAAGTTGTATAGATTATTTTGTCGTTAAGTGGTTTCTTCACCACGCGTTTTTTTTTTTTTTTTTTCTTCTATGAAATTGTTACAAGGTGGGTAACTAGAAATTTACTATACACCGTCTGTAAAAAATACTGTTCATTCTCAGGAAGAGGTTTATGTGAAATTAGCTTCTTGTCAAATACTCATTAATTTATGTAGATCAATAAAACAATGGTAATAACATGACACCCGACCCGGCCACATTATACTGACAACGTAAAATTTAATGATAATTTTAAGTAACTAGTGTGGAGACTGAACGGCACATCCGCAGGTTAAAAGCAACGCACTGCCATGTTAGGCGTTAGGAAAGAAAAATAGGAAGTAAGGAAATAGGCAGCTAAGGTCCCAGGTCTCGCTATAGTGGTGACATATTCTGTTTATGTCCCTTATGTGTTTACAAATATTTGAATGAAACCCAACTCCAAACCACTTATTCAGGTGATTACCACATTAGTCGCCTCCGCCGAAAATGCAGTTGGTGTCTCCGACCTGCAATTTGTCGTCCATTATTCGACACACTTATTTTATGGTGGGACCGACTACTCTCTTTTAAATAACATAAATGACATTGCGCCGTTCCTACAAGGTAAAATTTGTTGGGAAGAAATACATGTAAAAAGAAATCTGTTCCGCGTGCTATGAAGGGACTATACTACACGTATCTAAGTACATGTACTTGCACAGCGGCTACCCCGGTCACGGGTTCTATCAGGACGTCCTGATTAACTCCACAGCGGCTTCCCCGGTCACGGGTTCTATCAGGACGTCCTGATTAACTCCACAGCGGCTACCCCGGTCACGGGTTCTATCAGGACGTCCTGATTAACTCCACAGCGGCTTCCCCGGTCACTGGTTCTATCAGGATGTCCTAATTAATACTACCTCCACAGTGGCTACCCCGGCCTTGGATAACTTACAATATACCTCTACAGAGACCACTCCGGCCCCAATTTGGACGTCCTCGCTTACCTCCACCGCAGCCACTCCGGCTCCGGACCCTATGAGGATGTTAGCATTGTCATCTACCCAGTCCTCTATCGCACTATAACACCCCTGTAATAAAGAAAAACGTCTATCAATGAGAATACTACAATTTTTCGTTTGAATGATTTAGCCAATCCTCATCAAGTGGTGGGTTATCCCACTCATTAACACAACTATAAAGCTATTTCTCAAGAACTGCTGAAAGAATTTATTACGATGTATAGATGTGCCGGCTACATTTTGGTGTTTCAGATGACCGCCACCAGACATTAAGGATTATGACACTTCAGGCACGTTACTGCATGTTTTGTTGACGGTTTTGGCCCGATATCTTGCGAAAGCATTGATGAAATCATTTTCAGCATCCACGAATTTATAAAAATCAATGTTACCAGTATTTCTGAGATTACAGAAAAAAATGGTCCAGCGGTTTGCAAACAAACTCATACATACTGTGCACGCATTTGCACCACCAAAAGTCGCTGGCTCGCTCCAATTTTGAAACATATTTTTTCCGAAGGATACAAAATGAAAAATAGTATGGTTCAATATCTCCTAGGCTCCCTACGGAAGTAAAACAATCGCACTTCACTCCGGGAGAGATGGACTAAATAGAATGTTTTCCGTGCTAGGGGCGGTAACTCCCAATGTTTAATGTTTCCAGCTGTGATGTTTATGGTAATGATAATCGGTTATATGGTAAAGTCCTCAAATAGACAGAAGTAAGTAGACTACCGTTTAATACCGTATATGATATAAGGTAGTTTTAAATGTATGTTTAAGTGTATGTATGTAGCATGTGTGATAGACATCGGTGCTGTATTGTCCAACATGATTACTCTTATCATTTCACGTGAAGCATATCATCTGATAATCTAAGGACTATTGGACTACAATTAATTAACTAGCTAACTAACTAACTACCTAACTAACTGACTGACTGACTGATTGACTGACTAACTAACTTACTATCTATAACTAACTAACTAACTATATCTAACAATAAACTAACTAACTAACTACCTAACTAACCATAACTAACTAACTAACTAACTAACTGATCAATCAAGATACATCTGTTCTAGTTCACTAGAGTAGTAATTTATAACACTTGATTAACACTCGACCCTTAACTGCAGTAAATATACGAGGTAATCAGGAGTGTAACCTTTGATGAAATATTCGTCGACAACCATGAAGGACAGAAGGCTGAACAGCACCCGAACTATTTCTTCCCTATCAAACTTGTTGTTTGAAAAATAGCCGAGGAAAACGTTGTCGCCTATTGTATTCATATAGCTATGTATGAAGTCGGGAGAGTCATACCCGGAATATGTTAAACAAGAAATATCTTTAAAAAACAAGATAAACGGCATAGTTTTAATGCTGGTGGATATAATGTAAATTTGCTGGTGAAATAAATTAACGAACTAATTAATAAATGCACAGTTTCAGCTCGGATAACAAAATTATATCAGTTTGAATCATTTTTGGTGATAATAAGACTGCATTTGAATCAGGAATATGGTTTTATTAATGTGTCACTTGAATAGATAGATCCTCTTATTCAGCTTGCATTCAATCTTAATTTTGTTTCGTCTTTAACTGAATGTCTGCATTTTGCATTTACCGCTACATTGACCAATCACATACTTCATCTTGACCTGTAACGCAACCTGTCGCGTCATATCCGGGAACAAAAGAAAATTATACGGCTATGCCAAAAAAAAAAATGTTTGTGTTCAGAAGGTGTTGCTATTTTTCACTTAAAATAAATTAAATGACGCTAAAAAGTAATATAATTCTTCTGAAAATCAATAAAACATCGTCACGTGGCCTTTTTCGCATGTCCTGATTTGATCAAATATGATTACCGGCCGAATGATAAACCACATTTAACTCCACCATTACATATGTAGAGCGCCGTACCTTGTCGGAGTAAGAGTTGTCCTTGTTGGGACTGGTTAGACAATCAAAGTTGTCTCTAGTAGCGTTCCGGCAACAAATGAGAGGGATCATCTGATTTGGTAAAATTTTCTGCCATTTAGTCGCCGTGGTAGTAAATTCGGTGTAGTTTTCAACTCCACAGCATTCAAACTAAAAAACAAGAGAACATAGGTACATTAATCGTACCAGGATCCTACAAGGTTATTAAATTCCTTACAATAATATTCCTTTTTTTGTTTGGGGTTCCAAGATTGAGTCTAAACTGTCTTTTTACGTTATTTATATTTTAGTTGTAAACATTGGAGAAAACACAATTTTTATATGTAAGTCTTAACGCTTTATTGGCTTTCAACTGTCGCTACTGTGACGTCATTTTAGTGTGTGACGTCATCTCAGTATTAAACGGCTACGTAAATATACAAAACTTTAGTTACAGTATTTCTGAAAATGTTTAAATTATGCTAGGACTAACTGAATTGAATCCTCCCCGATACCAGATACATTACGTATATTCCCTCCAGGTGTATTGGGAAATGCTTCATATACGTAATTTATGTAGCCACTGTAGGACTTCAAATTTCTAATGACAAAGATAGTCATCGAAAACGTTGGTTTATACTGCATCCTCTGCCCAGAGTTATCGTTCCTTACACCCATTGTCAGGAACGACAACTCTGTTTACACAGTTACTGATACCGGTATCTGTTGAGACGATTAATTGATTTCAGCCAATTGCCAATGTTCTAGGAGGCCGGGGAGAACGAACCTCTGACATGATGAAGTTGAGCCCGAGGGTGACAGCATCTGTACCATTGGTGCCTGTGTATTCGTCCTTTATTGCTTCCTCTAACGGTTTCTTTAGCCATTTATCTATCTGTGAGAATCAATCGTGTTAACAGTTCAAGTAACGTTCATGTTTAAACACATTAAAACAAATTAGCAGACCGGTGAATTTTTATACTCACGATACTATATTCTGAAATGTAGAAATGTTCAAATACATACAAAGCAATATCAAATTTAAATATGGATATAGTTCTGTTACAGATACATCTTACACCAAATATGGATTAAAATTACTCAGGGCAAAAAAAAGAAAGAAAAAAATTACTGTTCAAAAGGTGTTCGTTAACAAACGCTAAACTTAATGACTAAAATACCAACTTAAAGAGAGCCCGACTGTTTTGTGCTCATTAACAAGAAACCCGAAGCTTTTGTTAATATTTTTGCATCAATTTTATGAGGAAGTTTGTAACATGACAAAAATAGCTTTATTCATTTAACAATGCTCCGCGGAGGCCAACATTACGAATGTACTTCTGAGACACGTATATGTTGTATGTGAGAAATATTGTGGTACATTGTCAGAAATATTGTTGTACGGTTTCTGTGGGAAATATTGGCGTACGGTTTCTGTGGGAAATATTGTCGTACGGTTTCTGTGGGAAATATTGTCGTACGGTGTAAATGAGAAATATTTTCGTATGAAATATAATCTAGACTCTTCATTTGTTTCTTACATCGTCCCGGATGGCAAACAGCAGTATGACGAATGTTAACTCCACAATAATCACCAGCACGATGATCACCGAGTACTGTAAACAACAATACAAACACCGTGAACAATGCATTGAAGTGATTATTCAGACAATGAAATATCCTCATAAGTAGCCAATATAATGTGGAGCAACCCATTAAAAATTGAGTAACCCATTAAATGAGGAGTAACCCATTAAATGCGGCGCCATCCATTAAATTTGAAATAATCCATTGAATGAGGAGTAACCCATTAAATTTGGAATAACCCATTAATGTGGAGTAACCCATGAAATGTTGAATAACCCATTAAATAAGGAGTAACCCATTAAATGTGGAGTAACCCATTAAATAAGGAGTAACCCATTAAATATGGAATAACCCATTAAATGTGGAGTAACCCATTAAATATGGAATAACCTATTAAATGTGGAGTAACCCATTAAATATGGAGTAACACATTAAAAACGGAGTGACTCAATCAATGTGAAGTAACCAATTTAAAGCCGAGTGACCAATTAAGGTGAATGGCGTACAGGTACAACAGTAAATTGATCCCAGTTTATTCAGCATATGTAGAAATCATGATGATGACACACCCAGCCGACCACGCACCAAACAAACAAGAATAATGGTACACCGAAATACAAAATATACAAAGTCAATTACTGAGTCACTTTATATATCCATACCGCCGTCAACACACACCGCACTCGGAACTCATAACAGACTAAGCGCGCCCGAGGAGTTCCGATTAATACACAATAAAACGTTTCACTAGTTTGTGAGTATATTGCTTTACTTTTCCAACATGATTATTTCCCTTCTCAATAAATAAATAAATAAATAATAAAATTAAAAAACTGCCGGTTTGCCTCCACTTGACATTCTAAGGAGACCCGCCTCTATTTGATGACTTACACATATCAGCAGTGAGCGGACCTTGCAGCACGCCCCTATACAGCCTATGATTCCCAGAAGGAAGAAGAATATTCCAATCACTATGAAGGCTATGGCGGCTTCTTGCATAAACTCTTCAATGTTAAAGTTCTCTATACTGGAGTTATCTACCCCTGCTTCCTCCAGTGCCTTCCGGAAGTTGCTGTACCAGTCGCTTAGAACATCGTCCATTATGTTTCCACCCCATTTTACGATAGAGCCGACTGTCAGAAGTAGTATACCCACCAACTGAAAGAAAGGAATTGGTTAGGAATCGGGTTGATTTAATGAGTGAAACAAAAACAAATTGTAGATAAAACTGATGAAAAATTACATTATTTTACTTATTTTTTATCTGTGTTGTTGGTTTACAAATTTATGTGAACATTTAGTTCCAGTTTTCAGGGAAAGGTCAGGAATAAATGATTAGAATATACCTCGTGTTGTTTCGTTTTTACCCCTATATAATCGTTATTATTAAGCCGACTGTCTTCCGCCAACTCATTATTGTCGTACCGTTATAACCATAACCTACCGTTTCTAACATACTTATACAATCACCGCAGTTCTCGCGTGATATTCAAGGTAAAGGAAATGTCCATACGTTTATACTTGCTGTTTTTTTGTAGTAGACATACGACATGAAATCTTGTATATCTTAATGTGTTTTAGTGATTATGTAATAATTTAATTTTGCTTGTAACAAGCATTTTCATTGGCTCAAAAAATTATGTTATCATCCCATAACATAAAAAAGATAAACTGTGACGTCAGCGGAGTAATCGTTGTTCACGGGATTTTGTATTTATCGATGCGTTTTTAAATATCTGGAGCAAAATAAACATGTTAAACTTAATGAAAATGTTTCTTATCGTTGTTCATTAAAGTATAAGGGTTAGAAGCGGTTTATTCAGAGTACACCCCAGTTTTTTGTGTTATTGCTCAATAACGTAAAAAAAATATTACAGTTAACCCTTAAATAAAACAAGTATATCATTTGTGTCTGTACAATAGTCCAGAATATTTTACACGAGGTGATGGTAATCGACCACTGTTCTATTAAACGAGGCCGAAGGCTGATTGCAATAGAACAGCGATCGATTACCGGTACCTCGTGTCAAATATTCTGGACTATTGCACAGATACCAATGATCTATTTGTAAAATATATTAGTTTTAAATATCCGTGCTGATATGCGCAAAATTTATGTGAAATGATAACTGGCCGCCCATACTGTAGTTCCACAATGAATGGCTCGTCACATTAAACAACGTTCTCGAAATCTACGCTTGCTACGAAGTGATCAAACATCTTGTGGAGTAAGACTGGGCCAAAGATGACTGGATGTTGATGTCATAAACGTGGGGTCTACCCAGAGATCTTACCGAGAATATCAAGTTGATGATGACAAGAATGATTTGACCACATCCGCTACACGCCCCCATCACGACAGTTCTGTCAGTACTCAGTTTTAGAGGTCAGTGGAGGTCAGGACAAACTCTGTCAGATCCAGCTAGTACATTGTTCGCTGGTCTCTTTATCTGTTCTAAGAAAACAAACTCATATATACTGTGAAATTCTTTGATTTTCTATCTTACTCGACATAACCGTTAATATTAATCCATCGTGGGATATATACACTGCGATACACGGTGTGTGATAATATAAGTTTGAGAACAGGGTTTGTCATCCACTGAACCATGAGGTGAATCCTGAAAGGCTTACGGCTGTTTTCAGCTATTCATTAATTTTGAATATAACAACATAATTATTCTGTGCAATACATTTGATTCGTGCATTTTTTTGGCATATTTTGCCGAAATTAACAAGAAACTTAACAGTTTATACGTCTACAGATAGGTCTACGTTTAGTCACGATACAAACTTCAAATTGATACTTTAAAATCGTTTCTATTACGGTACAGTAGTGATTGACAGGTCTGTAAAATATCCTTAGATATATGGTTCCTCAGAGTGAAATGTCGTATTTGTGTACGTTATGTGAACGTTCAACCGGTCAATGAACAGGCGGACGCAGCTATGCACAAATGGGGCCGCCCAATTTGCAAATGGTTAAATAAGCTACAAGTACACGAGAAACAAGTTACAAGTACACGAGAAACAAGTTACAAGTACACGAGAAACAAGTTACAAGTACATGAGATTTAAGTCGAGGAAATATATATTTATTTCTGATAGGTAAATAGACCTATGATTTATAAGTGTCTTATCTGATTACTATGTAATACTTATAATCTAATTATGTGTTTATAGTTGTCCTACTTTAGGGTTATGAAGCAATGATTGCAGCAGCTGTTGCACGTGGACTACACATGAAAACTGTTTACACTTTCTTCGGGCTCAATTTACGAGGTTCTGAAAATCACGTGATTACTTGGCTATCTCTGACCAAAACAGCAAAAATCAGCCGAAACATCATCGGGTACTTACCCGTATACGTTTGAAGCTAACAATCTTTGACAACTGTTCAAAAAGAGTTGTAAAATCTTGTCGATAGTCTAATGCAAAATATCCCAAACTTGACCAAAGCAAAGGTAAGTAAGAAAAGAAGTTAAATTAAATGATCGAGTCCCTATAAAAACGACGTTAGGTTGTGAACTATCTATGGTGTTAACATATGTTATTGCCATCAAGCAGTCTCTATAGTATGTGTACACCATAAGATGGTTATTAACAGTGACACATACTATCGTTCATTTTGTAGATTGTAAACGGAAGTTAGACATGGAATAGTTTTCAGAATTCCTCAAATTATATGGAGTGAGGTAGATTCTAGTGGAAATGGAAGGTCTGGTAGGTAATAGGGAGCCATATTGTTGTGAATTTTATAGAAAATATGAAGTTTGCAGGCTGTTGCGTCGTTGAGACCAGACTTCCCATCCAGCTTAATGAAAAGAGAGGATCTACTAACAAAAGAAGGCAGACCGGTGACAACACTTCAAGCTGGAGTTTTTGAAGTTTTTTTCTGCATCGGCAATTGTACAACCGTCCCAAACCTCACAGCAGTATTAATCAAACAGGGATAATATAAAAGTAAGATAGAGTATGTTTAATGTCTTACGATTCAAAGAATGTTTTTACTTGCGAAGTGTCCCTATTTGTTTCATAGCATGTTAACAAGTATTGTCAATATAATGAGTCCAATTACTTTACATGTGTTCTATTTAGCGTCTTATGCTGGTAGATACGAGTTCGACTCCAGGCTCTTGGGGGACATTTAAACGGGGTAGTAATTAAACCCTATCCACCCAATTTAAGTCTTAGAAGCTCTGTTTGAATGTTTGAAATGTGTAAACCGGTCAATAACATATCGATCTCGAAGTTTATGATATAGAGAGTAACAACTAAGTGAACCTTATTAGGAATGATTTGGGAAAGGTTGGTGATTTATATTACAATTTTGTAAACATGTTAGCAGGGAGAGGTGATAGATAATTGTTACTCGTTGTATAAACTGTGTAAACAATGTGAAAACAGAACACTGACCACAGTCGGTGAGATAACGGGTGAGTCATGCAGGCGATAAACCAGTAATTAACTAACTAACCATATTTAACAGGACCCCGAGGTTCTCGGTGGAACACATAGAGTATGTCATTCGAGATAACGATAGGGCGTATATAAACTGGTGGTGGTGGTGGTGGTGGTGGTGGTGGGGGGGGGGGGGGGGGGGGGGGGTGGGGGGGGGGGGGGGGGGGGGGGGGGGGGGGGGGGGGGGTTATTACTCGGTATATAGAGGGTAAATATCTGTGATAGGACATGGGGTATTGGACTGGATCTCGAGATGGTTTTAGGACTGGACCAGATATGGGTGTGGGACATGATCTCGAGATGGGTGTGGGACAGGATCTCGAGATGGGTGTGGGACAGGATCTCGAGATGAGTTTGGGACAGGATCTCGATATGGGTGTGAGACAGGATCTCGATATGGGTGTGGGACAGGATCTCGAGATGGGTGTGGGACAGGATCTCGAGATGGGTGTGGGACAGGATCTCGAGATGGGTGTGGGACAGGATCTCGAGATGGGTGTATGGGACAGGATCTCGAGATGGGTGTGGGACAGGTTCCCGAGATGGGTGTGGGACAGGTTCTCGAGATGGGTGTGGGACTGGCTCTCGAGATGGGTGTGGGACAGGATCTCGAGATGGGTGTGGGACAGGATCTCGAGATGGGTGTGGGACTGGTTCTCGAGATGGGTGTGGGACAGGATCTCGAGATGGGTGTGGGACTGGTTCTCGAGATGGGTGTGGGACAGGATCTCGAGATGGGTGTGGGACTGGTTCTCGAGATGGGTGTGGGACTGCATGGTTCTCGAGATGGGTGTGGGACTGGATCTCGAGATGGGTGTGGGACAGGATCTCGAGATGGGTGTGGGACTGGTTCTCGAGATGGGTGTGGGACAGGATCTCGAGATGGGTGTGGGACAGTATCTCGAGATGGGTGTGGGACTGGATCTCGAGATGTGTATGGGACAGGTTCCCGATATGGGTGTGGGACAGGATCTCGAGATGGGTGTGGGACAGTATCTCGATAAGGGTGTGGGACAGGATCTCGAGATGGGTGTGGGACTGGATCTCGAGATGGTTTTAGGACTGGATCTCGAGATGGGTGTGGGACAGTATCTCGATAAGGGTGTGGGACAGGATCTCGAGATGGGTGTGGGACTGGATCTCGAGATGGGTGTGGGACAGTATCTCGATAAGGGTGTGGGACAGGATCTCGAGATGGGTGTGGGACTGGATCTCGAGATGGGTGTGGGACTGGATCTCGAAATATCGGTAGGCGGTTATGTATCACGATCTATATATACATTGGGAAGTGGAGATAGCTTGCATAACAGGGCCTCGTTCTCGGGAGATTGTTTTACATTAACATAAACCGAACTTGACCTTAAAATACACACACTTACTATAAAATACACACACTTACTATAAAATACATAGTAACAAACAATGATACTGATCAGAATCAACATGTACGTTTAACTTACTGATGTAAATGTATATAATGGATATATATGTCTATAGTATAATGAAGATTTCCAACTCACGGTTCTGGTCCGGCTGTATACCCGGGACTACGTGTATAAGGAAGGTATGTGTTACATATCACCTGTACACCCGATAACAGCCCAGACAATTATTGATAAATGATATCAAAGTAAAGCACACGTTGTTTAAATAGTGTCAACTCTTGGTAAAGTTCGAAAGTAACTTATTTCTAATAAAAAACGCTTCGTCCTGAGATAAAAAAAAATGATAGAGTTTGAAGAAAAACTAAAGATTAAGTATTATCTTTAAACTTTCTTCCTGGTATATTTTAAAGGGACATTTATTTCCCTTTGTTTAAATAAAGTGTATGATACCAAAATGAAGCTTACTGGGAAAGTATTTAATTGGAAATGTGTTTGTTTCTAAAGTTGTAAAAGTATAGTCTTTAAATTAACAATCAACGTTTTACTCTCAAAGTAAATCAAAGTGCTTCAATTATTTAATCGTAAAGATTCTCAATTCGACCCGAAGTGTCAGTAACAACCGCAAAGGCAGACGGTATTTGTATACGATACGCCTTTTCCCTGTACATTTGGTGTTTGTTTCCTTACACGGAGGCACAAACACTCATCGTCCGGACATGTAGTTTGTGAATAGAAACATTGCACGTGTCTGATATCTTAAAGAAGGAATGTCCCTTTAAGGAAATTGATAAAAAAAATAGTTATACAGGTTGTAGGCACACTCAAAGGGAACATGAAGTTTAAAATTCCCGACTTCATTTCAATCTCATTAAAATGCAGAGATCTGACGATGGTCGCTAAGATGACATGTTCAGATGATCTTTCAATAAACCAAACAAAATACAACTAGTAAGAATTTTCCAGGGATCGTTTACCCTCGGCATCTTTCTTTTAGTTAATTTCGATTAATCCAGATGTGTTAGAAGCGACTTGTTTTGGTTTATATCGAATCTGATTAAAATACAGATCATCAATATACACTGTGTTATGAACACCTGACGTTGTCCGGTAAGGCGTCATGGTCAGATGACTTTTTAACCCACCGATTGGCCAGATTTTACCAAAGTCGGTAATAATCATAGCTGGTAGTTGATGATAACAAGCTAATATGGCTGCATTTCGCGCCCTAAAGGACACATTTTTGGGACCAAGTATGGGTGTTTTTTTTTTATTTTTGTTTTTATTTTGGTTTTCTATTTATATCGAAAATAACTCCCTTAGTCGAAAAAGAGGCAAACATTGGACAGATAAGTGGCTTAATTTGAAGGTTTTTTCACTGCTCTGATTGGCGGTTCCTTCAGAGACGAATGTTGAAGGAATGAAATAAATCCTGTGGTAGGTAATCTTCATAATGTAGTTTAAAATGAGGGTCTGAATCTAAATCAGATGTAATTATTAGGGTTTTATAGACCCTAGACAGCAGGCCTTTACACAACTACACTATACGTATACGTATGAGCTGGCCGTCCGTTAGAGTTCCTCTGTTGACATGGATAAGATAACCGATATATAGACAAGTCACTTCAAACACAGATATCAGAACACATATCTATAGATGTTATTTGGGAGTTCAATAGCAGATACTACATTCAGCGTCATGAGGAATGTGAGGTAGATGACACAACATTAATCGGCACAATCACGTGTAGTGTAATATATTTATTTGTCGGACCAATCACGTGTAGTGTAATGTATTTATTTGTCGGACCAATCACGTGTAGTGTAATACATTTATTTGTCGGACCAATCTGATGTAGTGTAATATATATATTTGTCGGACCAATCACGTGTAGTGTAATATATGTATTTGTCGGACCAATCAGATGTAGTGTAATATATCTATTTGTCGGACCAATCACGTGTAGTGTAATATATTTATTTGTTGGACCAATCAGATGTAGTGTAATATATTTATTTGTCGGACCAATCAGATGTAGTGTAATATATCTATTTGTCGGACCAATCACGTGTAGTGTAATATATCTATTTGTCGGACCAATCACGTGTAGTGTAATATATTTATTTGTCGGACCAATCAGATGTAGTGTAATATATGTATTTGTCGGACCAATCTGATGTAGTGTAATATATCTATTTGTCGGACCAATCAGATGTAGTGTAATATATCTATTTGTCGGACCAATCACGTGTAGTGTAATATATTTATTTGTCGGACCAATCAGATGTAGTGTAATATATTTATTTGTCGGACCAATCAGATGTAGTGTAACAATCGTTGAATTAGCCTTTATATGGCGATGTTATGTACTAAATTGATGATACCATGTACACAGGTACAGGTTCAAAATGGCATAAATCAATGCCGACTTGTGCTTCATAAGGACTTTTATTCACTGATTGTATTTTATTTGTGTTAGAATTTGAACTAAGCTTCATATTTTGTTACCAACTAGAAAATGAATGACGCCACCACTGTACCACGTTTATACCCTCGGGGACAAAACATTATCCGGCAAACGAACTTACCCAGTGGTAGACGCCCCCTCCCCCATCTCTCTCTCCCCCCCCCCCCCCCCCCCCATCGCACACACACACACGCACACACATTTATGTATACAAATACAGTGTAAAATAAGAAAATAACAATGAAGAAAATGTTTATATTTCTTGAACAGGTTACATATAACGTATCACCTTTAAAATAACAACATGGCTAACGATAGGTCCATTTTCATGAATCATTAGAGAATGACTTTTAAAATACAGTCATATCTATAATATTAATCACAGTAATAAGAGCGAAAATTCTTACAAAACATTTTTCTACAGTGTCAAAATGGATTTGATTGATAGCATTTTCTGAAAGTAAACATGCATTTGATAATTACACAATTTTGTGGAACGTCATTCGCCAATATAACCCTTATTAACAAAACGGTTTATCAAATATACATGTAAGTTGCAGTATTCAACCCTGATTTTCTATATCTGAAAACTGCCACGGCGTGACAGTGATTTATTTGAAGAAGTGATATACAGTATTTAACAACCCTATAATAAAACAAAGATTATATTAAGTGTATATACATGTATGGCGTTGTACCAACACAACCCAACATATAGTAAGATCAATAACAACTCTACTTAAGACTAGTGTAGCCATATCAATAACAATCCACTTAAACCAATAAAAAAACCTTCTTTCATAGGAAGAAATGTATTCATGATGAATGAAAGAATATTTTCCATTTTTCGTTGCTATAAGATAGGTAATTAAGGTCTAGCGTCAACTGGTATGTCTAACTATTGTAGTCGGACACCTCGGTATAATGTACAACCAGTGGAATGCGGAAGAACAACTAGTATTTAATTTGTTGGAAAACAAACACGGCAGTATGTTTAGCAATGTTTGCGGTACGGTGAATATGTAAAGGAGTGTACGGTGTCTATGTAGAGAGTGTACGGTGTTTATGTAGAGAGTGTACGGTGAATATGTAGAGAGTGTACGGTGTCTATGTAGTTAGTGTACGGTGTGTATGTAGAGAGTGTACGGTATCTATGTAAAGAGTGTACGGTGTCTGTAGAGAGTGTACGGTGTCTATGTAAAGAGTGTACGGTGTCTATGTAGAGAGTGTACGGTGTCTATGTAGAGGGTGTACGGTGTCTATGTAGAGAGTGTACGGTGTCTATGTAGAGAGTGTACGGTGATATGTAGAGAGTGTACGGTGTCTATGTAAAGAGTGTACGGTGTCTATGTAGAGAGTATACGGTGTCTATGTAAAGAGTGTACGGTGTCTATGTAAAGAGTGTACGGTGTCTATGTAGAGAGTGTACGGTGTCTATGTAGAGAGTGTACGGTGTATATGTAAAGAGTGTACGGTGTCTATATAGAGAGTGTACGGTGTATATGTAGAGAGTGTACGGTGATATGTAAAGAGTGTACGGTGTCTATGTAAAGAGTGTACGGTGTCTATGTAAAGAGTGTACGGTGTCTATGTAGAGAGTGTACGGTGATATGTAAAGAGTGTACGGTGTCTATGTAGAGAGTGTACGGTGTCTATGTAGAGAGTGTACGGTGTATATGTAAAGAGTGTACGGTGTCTATGTAGAGAGTGTACGGTATATATGTAGAGAGTGTACGGTGATATGTAAAGAGTGTACGGTGTCTATGTAAAGAGTGTACGGTGTCTATGTAAAGAGTGTACGGTGTCTTGTAGAATGTACGGTGTTATGTAGAAGTGTACGGTGTCTATGTAGAGAGTGTACGGTGTCTATGTAGAGAGTGTACGGTGTATATGTAAAGAGTGTACGGTGTCTATGTAAAGAGTGTACGGTGTCTATGTAAAGAGTGTACGGTGTCTATGTAGAGAGTGTACGGTGTCTATGTAGAGAGTGTACGGTGTCTATGTAGAGAGTGTACGGTGTCTATGTAAAGAGTGTACGGTGTATATGTAAAGAGTGTACGGTGTCTATGTAGAGAGTGTACGGTGTCTATGTAGAGAGTGTACGGTGTATATGTAAAGAGTGTACGGTGTCTATGTAAAGAGTGTACGGTGTCTATGTAGAGAGTGTACGGTGTCTATGTAAGGAATGTACGGTGTCTATGTAGAGAGTGTACGGTGTCTATGTAGAGAGTGTACGGTGTCTATGTAAGAGAGTGTACGGTGTCTATGTAAGAGTGTACGGTGTCTATGTAAAGAGTGTACGGTGTCTATGTAGAGAGTGTACGGTGTCTATGTAAAGAGTGTACGGTGTCTATGTAAAGAGTGTACGGTGTCTATGTAGAGAGTGTACGGTGTCTATGTAAAGAGTGTACGGTGTATATGTAGAGAGTGTACGGTGTCTATGTAAAGAGTGTACGGTGTCTATGTAAGAGTGTACGGTGTCTATGTAGAGAGTGTACGGTGTCTATGTAGAGAGTGTACGGTGTATATGTAGAGAGTGTACGGTGTCTATGTAGAGAGTGTACGGTGTCTATGTAGAGAGTGTACGGTGTCTATGTAGAGAGTGTACGGTGTCTATGTAGAGAGTGTACGGTGTCTATGTAGAGAGTGTACGGTGTCTATGTAGAGAGTGTACGGTGTCTGTACAGAGTGTACGGTATCTATGTAGAGAGTGTACGGTGTCTATGTAAAGAGTGTACGGTGTCTATGTAGAGAGTGTACGGTGTCTATGTAGAGAGTGTACGGTGTCTATGTAGAGAGTGTACGGTGTCTATGTAGAGAGTGTACGGTGTCTATGTAAAGATTGTACGGCGTCTATGTAGAGAGTGTACGGTGTCTATGTAGAGAGTGTACGGTATCTATGTAAAGAGTGCACGGTGTCTATGTAAAGAGTGTACGGTGTCTATGTAGAGAGTGTACGGTGTTTATGTAGAGAGTGTACGGTGTTTATGTAAAGAGTGTACGGTGTCTATGTAGAGAGTGTACGGTGTCTATGTAAAGAGTGCACGGTGTCTATGTAGAGAGTGTACGATGTCTATGTAGAGAGTGTACGGTGTATATGTAGAGAGTGTACGGTGTCTATGTAGAGAGTGTACGGTGTCTATGTAGAGAGTGTACGGTGTCTATGTAGAGGGTGTACGGTGTCTATGTAGAGGGTGTACGGTGTCTATGTAGAGAGTGTACGGTGTCTATGTAGAGGGTGTACGGTGTCTATGTAGAGAGTGTACGGTGTCTATGTAAAGACTGTACGGTCTCTATGTAGAGAGTGTACGGTGTCTATGTAGAGAGTGTACGGTGTCTATGTAGAAAGTGTACGGTCTCTATGTAGAGAGTGTACGGTTTCTATGTAAAGTGTGACGGTCTCTATGTAGAGAGTGTGCGGTCTCAATGTAGAGAGTGTACGGTGTATATGTAGAGAGTGTACGGTGTCTATGTAAAGAGTGTACGGTGTGTATGCATAGAGTGTACGGTCCCTATGTAAAGTGTGACGGTCTCTATGTAGAGAGTGTGCGGTCTCAATGTAGAGAGTGTACGGTGTCTATGTAGAGAGTGTACGGTGTCTATGTAAAGAGAGTGTACGGTGTATATGTAAAGAATGTACGTCGTCTATGTAAAGAGTGTACGGTGTCTTTGTAGAGAGTGTACGGTGTCTATGTAAAGAGAGTCCCATGGAATGGGGCCACCCAGGGTTCATGTTAGAGCCCCGATCCCTGTCAAATACAATGTACTTTGTACACACTGGAACACCAATTCATTTAATAACATATTTTCAAGCCAACGACTATGTTCTATGGTGTTCCGTAAGGACCAAATTTCCAACATCGCTCAATTGCTCTTTCGACCTAAACGCGAAGGAGCGACGGAGCAAAAACACGATGGCGAAGGAGCGAGTTCCATCGCTCCGTCGCCATCGTGTTTTTGGCTCATTCGCTTCTTCGCTCTTTCGCTCCTTCGCTCTTTCACCATCGTGTTTTCGCTCCTTCGCGTTTAGGTCAAAGGAGTGAAGGAGCATTATTGGAAATTTGAAAATCGAAGATGAGACTTATTTTTTCATAGACTGTGAACTTTATTCAGATTTTAGATATCACCTTTTTAGAGCAGCATCGGAATTCGAACTAGATTTTATGAATTTTACCTCCATATGGAACTTGATAATGATTATTCAAACCATGGACATACAGTGATTATTTGGCTCGACAATATGTAAGATGTTTAACCGAAAGCAATCCATAGTTGTAATATAGATCAATAACAAGTTATCTACTTATTGTAACAATTTATCAATGGTTTAATTTTACTGGGTATCTGTTCTTGATATGCACCTATTTTTTCTGTACTTAAGCATTGATGTCATTTTTATAGTTTCATTGGGGTATGAAAACAAAACTTGTTTTCAAATTGTATGAATCCGCGTAGTGAATTCTTACAAAAGTAAGAAATGCCACAATGTAGGTGCTATAGTTCTAGTGATTATATTTTCAACATTGGATTTAATTCTATCACTAGATGAGGCCCGGGTGATAATGTACGATGATACTTTGACTTAAGACAAGGTATGTGGAAACTCCCAGTGTATATCACAGGGGCCTGGGGATTTGTTATAGGCGTAGTATGGACCTATCCGCGTGAGTACAGGGGCCTGAATATTGATTACAGTTTAAGTGCAATTTGACCTGTCGGTCCTATTATTAATAGCACAGTGACCTGATCATGTGTTGTAGTATAAGTGTAATTTGGACATATCCGAGTGTGTATAGCACAGGGTACTGAAGAAATATTACAGCTTAAGTGTAACTTGACTTGTCGATCATGGTGTGTATAGCACAGGGTACTGAAGAAATATTACAGCTTAAGTGTAACTTGACTTGTCGATCATGGTGTGTATAGCACAGGGTACTGAAGAAATATTACAGCTTAAGTGTAACTTGACTTGTCGATCATGGTGTGTATAGCACAGGGACATGATACTTTCTTACTATCTAGGTGTAATGGGACCAATTTCGATGAAAATGAAAGTGACAGTCATTATTATAGAATGGGAATCAAACGCCTTGAACATCAGAAAACGTGCGATACACACTCGGTCGGTCTAAATACATTTACATTGTATCAAATTATCAAGTCCTTGTGATTGTATCCCAATGCATTGTAAACATTCACATGTCAAATGATGAACCCAAAGTAATGGTGATATTAGCTGTGTTAACGTAGCTTTGGACGACGGACGGACAATGTCTAATAAAAGGTCGTCGTAATATATACCTTGTACACTAAGTCATCAATGTATTAAACAGTTCCGAGAATATTCGCCGTTTACAGACGATAAATCGTGAGTTGGCTCACCCGTGATACCATCGCATTACTTTTTATTAATGACTTAAGGTACTTGTCTCCAGTTATGTTTATTGTTTTGTCCACCCCCTTGAATACTCTGATTGTGTTTTTGTTGTTAAAATCAATGTTTTCGGATGCTTTTCACCAGTTACGCCTACTGTTTTGTTCATCCTCTATAACAATTAGTTACGTATTGTATATATGTGTATGTTGATGCTTCTATGTTATACTTATGAGCCGTAAGGCTTCAAGTTGAATAAACTAAACTAAACTGAGTATACGACAAATCTACTTATAGACATTACAGATAACAATGCTTATTAATAACCGTCCATGGACATGTTTATAGAGAAAGTGAGTGAAAAGGTTAAGAATCTCGAGTCCGAAGTGTTACTTGGGGCCATATGATGTACGTATCACGTGACCAGTATGTATGA